>NC_037683.1:16195146-16321061 GCF_003255815.1 Theropithecus gelada | reverse complement strand
GGATTGCATTGGGAGTTATACCTGATGTAAATGACGAGTTGATGGGTGCAGCACACCAACATGGCACAAGTATACATATGTAACAAACCTGCACGTTATGCACATGTACCCTACAACTTAAAGTATAATAATAATAAATAAATTTTAAAAAAAATTATGAAAAACAAAAAACAAAAATAAATAAATAAATAAAACATTTAAATTATCTCACTGAAAAAAAAAAAAGAAGAAGAAGAAGAAGAAAGAAAAGAAGAAGTGACTTTCTCAAATTCATACAATTCTTAGCAGGCAAAGCTTGGACCCCTTCTGCCACATCATGCTTTTCTAATGATCACCCTTAGGCGGTTAGAATGCATTGCACCATTTCCTACAGACCAAGGGCAATCCAGGAGAGTGTGACATCCATGGAACGTGCCTTGTATGAATGAGCACTTTCTCTTCAGTCCATGAGTTCTCAAATAAATTGGCTTCTCAACTGGGACTGGAATAGAGAAATTCACACACCATTCCAGTGTGAAGGGCCGGCCCCTCCTAATGAGCTCAGTGTGGCACACAGGGGGCCCTCTGCACATCTGAGATGAATAAATGACTCTATGTTCATACTAACGTGCATTTAGAAGAAGTCTGTTCTTCTTATTCTTTGTTCTTTCCCTTATTTGCTATCATGGCACCTGTTCTGCCACACCTGGCATTCTGTAGAAGGAGCACGTTGTGGACATGCACGGTCATGAATAAACAAAGCAAAGCTACAAAGGAGGAGGCATAGGTGTTGGGGTAGATGGAACAGGCATTGGATAAGTCTTTATCGTATGCCAGCACTTCACTTATTTTTACCCACAAAAAGCATGGATATTCTTATTACCACTTTACGGATGAGGAAACTGAGGCTCAAAGCTGGTACCTACTCAGTGTCGGAGCCAGAACAAGCCCTTATGCCACATAGGTCATGCAGGTGTATTTTACTGGGCCCCATAGAATCCACGCCCCAGGTTTTGGTGCCTCAGAGGAAGTACTTGCAGGAAGAAGTCTCAGACCAGGGCAGGTTCCCTGCCTCAAGTAAGGACACATTCTGGGGTCTGAAAGGGCCTCATGGTGCCCAAGTTTTTACCAAACAGGTTTGTGAGGGAGCGTTTAGGCCTATGTTTCTCTAAGAAATCTGCACCCACTTCCCCATCCCCTAGTCCCAACCCCACTCCTACCCCCTTTCCCGTGCTCTGGAGAGAAGGAGAGAGAGCTACAGTGGTCCTAGAGCCAGGTTAGCAATAGCCCCTTCCAGATCACACAGGTGAGCTGCCACTGCCCAGTCCCAGAGCTGCTGCACTATGCTGTTTAGATCAAAAGGGACCTTAAAGGTCTTTAGACTGGTAGCTTTAACCAAAAAAAAAAAAAAAAACCTATAACAAAACAAACAGAAAACAACAACAACAAAAAACCACATTATTTACAAAGAAACACAATATATAAAACAGGTTGGGGGAGAAGCCGTGCAGTGCAAAGAGGGAGGGTCAAAGGAGGCCCAGAATCTGCCTTCAATGCTTCTCCTCACCCCCACTTTGAAAGGTCTCTGATCTAACCCAACACCTTCCCTTTATAAACGGGGAAACTGAGGCCCAGAGTGGTTAAGGGATCTGCTCAAGATCACACAGAGTCAGTGGCAACCTTCAGGCTTCCTTGTTCAACCTGCCAGTGCCCCAAAGCCTGGCCCTGCCATGACACGGAGACCGTCCTTTCCCGGCCTCCCTTCCTCCCTCCCACGCCCAGGTTATTTGTTTGTGCTGTGATGCCAGATCCTTGCTACTCTGTCAATAACTCGTCCCTGCCCCCATGATCTACTTCCTCCCCTCTGCCTTCTCTAAAGCTTCAAAAACACACTGGCCATGATGCACATTCACTTGTGCCTGGAAACACCGGTGCCAGCAGCCCTGCCCTATGGCTTGGAGTCAGCTGCTAATCATCAGGGACCTTGCCTGAGGCATCTCTGGGTCCCTTGAAGCTGGCACAGAGAACATGTCTGAGACATGCTGTGGCCTTGTGTGTCTCATGATCTCCTTCCAGGTGAGTCATCTGCATCAGGAAAGGGAAAGGGGTACAGCAGAGTCGGGGGTTGTTAGTGCTCCTGTCTCCTGGGCCACTAGCCCTGCCCCAGCCATCCTGCTCAGATATCAGCCCAAAGAACAGGCCGTATCACTGAAGGGGCAGCAAACACTCACTAGTCCCCACTGCCAACGGGGTAGCTTCTGTCCCTGGACTCTGACCACCAGCAAGCTACCTCTGCCTCAGCATGGTCAGTGCCTTCTACAGAATCACCACGACCAGAAGCACAAGCCCTTCCAGGTCTCACAATCACCCAGTGCCAAAACCCTATTTTGGATATCAGGAAACTGATTCTCAAAGAAGTGAGGAGACCTGTCCTTCTTCCTTCCGCCAGCCAATTTAAGTTATAATTCTCCTGTCCTCGGTATCATGCTGTTTCCTCCACACCATAAATCATTGCTCAAGTTAATTAATATGTATTGATCACTTGCTCTGTGCCAGGCACTGGGTTAATATACCACCAGACAACCCAGGGATAATGAGGAGAAGGGAATGGTGGAAGCGGCAATAGCCCAGTCTCCAGGCATGTGACTCCCTGGACCACCGTTCCAACCCACGCCACCCCAACTAGACCTGACCTCTTGTTTTACTTTGGCTAGCCCTAGAAGATGAAGTGACCTGGAGACAAGATGAGAAATCCATCCTTTCCCTGTCCCCAGAGAAACCATAAGGCTGGGCGCGGTGCCTCATGCCTGTAATCCCAGCACTTTGGGAGGCCGAGGTGGGCGGATCATGAAGTCAGGAGTTGGAGACCAGCCTGGCCAATATGGTGAAACCCCGTCTCTACTAAAAATACAAAAATTAGCTGGGCCTGGTGGTGCATGCCTGTAGTCCCAGCTACTCAGGAGGCTGAGGAAGAAGAATCGCTTGAACCCAGGAGGCAGAGGTTGCAGTGAGCCGAGATCATGCCACTGCACTCCAGCCTGGGCAACAGAGAGACTCCGTCTCAAAAAAAAAAAAAAAAAAAAAGACTTCATAAATCCACTGAGGCAGTTTTCCCTGGATCTTTTTCACATGAAATATAAAGAAACCGATTTTTAACACCTTAAATAAAACAAGTATATCCAAATGATGGACTCCCTTCCCAGCAGTCCCCTTGGAAGAGCTTAGGCTTATTCCAGTGAGGCTGCTTCAGCTCAAGGGATTTTTGCAGCCCCTCTTTGCAAGGCCTTTGAGCCACATGAGGAAATCTACCTCTTCTCACCTGCTACATTTCCTGAGTTTGTCCTCAAGTGACTTCTGGCCATTTCAGAATCAATTCATCTCACCCTCCCAGCACCGATATTTTCAGCCCTTCAGTTTATTCAAAATAATGTGCAGTAAACCACCTCCTCCAGGAAAAATAAATAATTGCATTGCAAGAAAAGAATTCCAGAGTCTGCCTCTACAGCCTCATTTGTAATGTAATCTTTGTGCACTGTAAAGTAAGGCAGCCTTCATTTCAAAGGTATAGCAATTGGAGAGATTTTAGTAGTAAAAGAAGCTCAGATCACAAATGGTAAATTGATCACTCCTTCTAAGGGTACAAAGAAAATTTCTAGAACCTAAACCTTCTTTCTTTTTTTTTTCTTTTTTTTTTTTTTTTTTTTTGAGACGGAGTCTCGCTTTGTCGCCCAGGCTGTAGTGCAGTGGCCGGATCTCAGCTCACTGCAAGCTCCGCCTCCCGGGTTTATGCCATTCTCCTGCCTCAGCCTCCCGAGTAGCTGGGACTATAGGCGCCGCCACCTCGCCCAGCTAGTTTTTTGTATTTTTTGGTAGAGACGGGGTTTCACCGGGTTAGCCAGGATGGTCTCGATCTTCTGACCTCGTGATCCGCCCGTCTCAGCCTCCCAAAGTGCTGGGATTACAGGCTTGAGCCACTGCGCCCGGCCCTAAACCTTCTTTCAATGCAAGGGCTTCCACAGGGAAAATGCAGCCATTAGGGATGCAAAATAAAAACATAAGGACTTTTTCTTGATGCAGAAATGACTGCTTTAAAAATACTAGAAATGGGCCGGGTGCAGTGGCTCATGCCTATAATCCCAGCACTTTGGGAGACCAAGGCGGGTGGATCACCTGAGGTGAGGAGTTCGAGACCAGCCTGGCCAACAGGGCGAAACCCCATCTCTACTAAAAATACAAAAATTAGCTGGGCATGGTGGTGCGCACCTGTAATCCCAGCTACTCACTGGGGAGGCTGAGGCAGGAGAATCGCTTGAACCCAGGAAGCAGAGGTTGCAGTGAGCCGAGATGGCTCCATTCCACTCCAGTCTGGGTGACAAGAGTGAAACTCCATCTCAAATAATAAAATAAAATAAAATCCTAGAAATGGATCAACAGCCCAAGAAGCTGACAAAGCAAGCAGTTCAGCTCATTCTGAATCATTGATGCTTCCTCTAACTCACTCTATCCACAGCTCTTCTATCCTGCTTCCTCCACATCCTTTACCTTTACATGTCTGTCCTGTTTTCTCCTTTCTTGTCATATATGTTCCTACTTCCTTCCCTTTTTATTCTCTGCTCTCTCACTTATTTACTATTATTTACTGGTGCCAGCCTTCATACTAGGCACCAAGACTATAAATAAAGTCCTTGCCTTCATATGCAATACAAGCGCACAGGTCATGATCAAAGCCAGGAGAGAGATACAATATGCTGTGGAGCAGGGGTCTCTAAGCCGCAGGCCACAGACAGGTACCAGTGCATGGCCTCTTAGTAGCCAGACCACGCAGCAGGAGGTAAGCGGCAGGCAAGTGAGCACTGCTACCTGAGCTCCTGTCAGCTCAGTGGCAGCATTCGATTCTTATAGACGTGCAAACCCTGTTGTGAACTGCACATGTGAGGGATCTAGGCTGCAAGCTCCTTACGAGAATCTAATGCCTGATGATCTGAGGTGGAACAGTTTCATCCCGAAACCATCCGCCACCTCTGTCCATGGAAAAATTGTCTTCCCTAGTGCCAAAAAGTTGGGGACCACTGCTATAGAGGAAGCAATGACTTGGGTTGGAAGGGAGGGGATAGTTAAGGAAAACTCACAGAGTGTGGTAGGTTACATCATTTGCCCTGGTTCCTCACCCATCCCTGATGCCATCATACCTTTGGCCACATAACTTTGCCCTCCAACCATGACTGGGGGCTCAGCCATGCAAGTCGCTTTAATCAGTAGGATATTAGGAAGCATGACTTTAGCAAAACTTGAAAAGTATCTGTGATATTGGCTGGGCGTGGTGGCTCACGCCTGTAATCCCAACACTTTAGGAGGCCAAGGCAGGCAGATCACCTGAGGTCAGGAGTTCAAGACCAGCCTGGCCAACATGGTGAAACCCTGTCTCTACTAAAAATACAAAAATTAGCCAGGCATGGTAGCACACGCCTGTGATTCCAGCTACTCGGGAGGCTGAGGCAAGAGAATCACTTGAGCCCAGGAGAATCACTTGGGCCCAGGAGTTGGAGGCTGCAGTGAGCTGAGATCGCACTGCTGCACTCCAGCCTGGGCAACAGAGTGAGACTCCATCTCAAAAAAAAAAAAAGTATCTGTGATATTGGGCTTGTTTGCTTGTGTTTCTCTAATTGTCATGAGAAGGACATGTCCACCTAGTCCCCTGGTCCCAAGACGAGGAAGAGAGACACTTGGGATGGGGCTGCTATAGTGAAGGTGACCTAAGCAGAGCCCTCAGCTGACCAGCAGATGTAAGAGCAAGCCCAGCCAAGATCAGCCAAGCCCCAGCTGTCCCATTGACACATGAGTGACAATGAATGACTCATGTTTTAAACCACTGAATATTGGGATGGTTGTTACACAGTAATAGCAGACTGATGCAGCTCCCATAACTATTTCTGATTTTGCCTTTTTCACTGGTGCAGTCTGGCTAGCCCCTTCAATGTCCTGGGGGCTGATTGATCCATCAACATATACTTGCTTTCTCTGTTTGCTTTTGGGGATTTAAATGTGAGTATGTCTCTGCCCTCAAGACTAGACCAATCTACCAAGGAGTCTTTGAGGGTAAAAGTCAGGTTTTTCTACTGGCCTGGGAACTCCTGGAATAAGAGTCCCAGCTCCCCTTTTTTCAATCTCATTATCACATCCATGTCCTCACTATAGATACTGTTTCCTCTCCTGGTTGCCTTCTTTGGAGGCTGTCATTGAAATCCCCCCCCACACACACACAGATTCAATCTACACTGGAACATTTTCAGCTCATCTCTAGGGGGAAGGAAAATCGAAACTGGAAAGGCATTGGCTACTGGAAGGATGACATGAGTAAAACAAATCAAATCACCCTCTGTTTGGCAAAGAGCTTGACCTCACCCACACAGACACCACCACCCACCTCATTTTCTCTCCAAGGACCACAATTGGCAGGTGGAGAAACCATGTCCAAGACCATCCCCACACACATCACGAAATCACGTAACCACAGACCTTGGAAACCACAATGACATGGTAAGAAGTTAACTCAGCATAGGCCAGATGTGGTGCCAGTGGCTTTACATTCCTTGTACCATTCAAAACTCATAACAATTGTGGCGCACATTATTGTCTCCATTTTACAGATGAGAAAATTGTGACTCAATGAGGTAACTTGCCCAAGGCTCCAAGCTAAAAAGCAGTGGAACTAATATTTGAGCACAGATCTGTCTCTGGGCAGAAATGAGGGATAGCAAAAGCCCTCCGCTCACCTGATTCTGACTCCAGATCCACTCATCATGCATCAGAATCATGTGACATGCTCATGGGAAAAGCTTTTTTTTTTTTTTTTTGAGTCAGAGTTTCACTCTTGTTGCCCAGGCTGGAGTGCAATGGCGCGATCTTGGCTCACTGCAACCTCCACCTCCCGGGTTCAAGTGATTCTCCTGCCTCAGCCTCCCAAGTAGCTGGGATTACAGGTGCCTGCCACCACGCCAAGTTAAATTTCTTGTATTTTTAGTAGAGACAGAGTTTCACCATGTTGGTCAGGCTGATCTCAAACTTCTGACCTCAGGTGATACACCGGCCTTGGTCTCCCAAAACGCTGGGATTACAGGCATGAGCCACCACACCCAGCCAAAATCATTTTTAAAAAAGGAAATGGGATAAGGAAAGACTGGATGGGCTGGAGGTGCTTCCAGGCAGGTAGAGAACTCTTTGGTGTACCAAGATGATGACAAGGAACTGAGGCCTTTGGAGTAGAGGGAGAGCTACATCAAAGATAAACACAGACTGTAAAAGCTGCATTTCCTGATCACCAACTATAGCAGTCTGCTCAGCTGCCCTAAAAAAATACCACAAACTGAGTAATGATAGAAATATATCTTGTCACAGTTCTTGAGGCTGGAGGTCCACCAACACCATGGTGCGTAAGGGTTGATTTCTGGTGAGGGCTCTCTTCCTAGCTTGTAGACAGCTGCTTTCTAGCTGCATCCTAGCATGTATCTGCTCTGTGCACATGCAGAGAGCAAGGGAGCTCTGGTGTCTCTTCTTATAAAGACAGTGGTCTTACTGGATTAGGTCCCCATGCTTATGATTCATTTAACCTTAGTTACCTCCTTCAGTGGCCCTATCTCCAAATATAGTCACTTGGGGGATTTGGGAATTTGTGCTAGATGGGGGACAGTTCAGTCCATAACACCAACTATAAGGCAGGCACCTTTCATCTCTTTCCAAGAACCTTTTTGGATAAACATTATTATTGCCTGTTCATGGGTAAGGCTGCCCAGACAGTGGTAAGATTCTGAGTTCTGAGCTGAGTTCCTAGGTTTAAGTTCTGACTTTACTATGCGCTAACCAGATGATCTTGGGCAAATCATTTAACTAAAAAACGAAGATAATAATACAGCTCTGGAGTGGTGAGAATTATCTAAGAAATAAATATAAACTGCTTAGAAGCTGGGCATGGTGGCTCTCACTTGTAATCCCAGTACTCTGGCGGGCCAAGGTGGGAGGATTGCTTTAGTCCAGGAATTTGAGGCTGCAGTGATCTATGGCTGCACCACTGCATTCCAGTCTTGGCAACAGAGCAAGACCCTGTTTCAAAAAACAAACAAAAAAATGGAAAAACAAAGTTCTTGCTTACTCTCACTATGACAGCTCTAGGGGACAGAGGGATTAAGTCACTGGAAACAAATGGTGGGATTGGGATTTGAAACAAAGATGGTACTCTTAACTAAGAAGCTATGTCTCCTCGAGTCACCCATCTTGCAGCATCTTGGGACTGGTGGGTGCCCCCTCACTTCCTGTTCTCTTCTGTCTCTTTTTTTCTCCCCCTTAGTTGACCATGATCTGAAAGTCAAGTGTATATATGTTGTCTTCATCAAATACCATTTTGTTCGATTTGTTACTCATTATTTAAAGTGCGTGTATTTAACACTTTCCTGTTCTCATTCCCAAAAACAAATTATCTAACGTTATTCTTATATGGTGCTACGTATCTCCCTTAGGCCCCAACTCTGCAGTCTGTAGCACCGCGTGGGTAATGGGAACAAAACAATTCATTCCTTCTCCTCTGCTGCCACCACGTGGTCATTTTGAGTTATAACCCGCATTTCTACAAAGTAACCAGGAGGTAACAAACTCTGGCAAGGCTGAGGATTTAACTTGATCTTGTTACCCGGTTCTCAGTGAGCATAGGTAGTAGACGTCTAATTAAAAATATGTAACATTTATGGAAACATGATACAAGAGATGACCTTCTGCCCTATTATGGTGAATTCCAGCCTACTCATGTTGCCTTGGGGATTTTCCCCACTGAAGGAGCATATATTAACTGATGCCAGCTCAGATCAGAGATCAGAGATGACAGGACACAGTCCCTGTCCCCAAGGAATTAATAGTCTGGTCTGTAAACAAATCCAGTTCAACTTTGGCTACCACACACGCTGAAGATGGAGTTACCCTACAGGAAAGGGAGACAGAGCTATTCAAGTCACCAGGATTTCCCATCCCACACTTCAGGAAAACTTTAAATATTGAGACATTTCTATGTGTTATGCAAGGTGCTAAGTGTATTAACGAGTATTAACCCACTGACCTCCTTTTTTCCGAGATGGAATCTCACTGTTGTCCAGGCTGGAGTGCAGGGGTGCAATCTCAGCTCACTGCAACCTCTGCCTCCCAGGTTCAAGCGATTCTCTTGCCTCAGCTCCCCCAGGTAGCTGGGATTACAGACGTTAGCCACCACGACCAGCTAATTTTTTGTATTCAGTAATGCCAGGGTTTCACCATGTTGGTCAGGCTAATCTGAAACTCCTGACCTCAGGTGATCCGCTCGCCTCAGCCTCCCAAAGTGCTGGGATTACAGACGTGAGCCACTGTGCCCGGCCTCATTGACCTCTTATCCCAACTACTGTTATCGCCCTTGTACAGGTGGGAAAATGGAGGCATGGCTAGTATTGGATGGACCCAGGTTTTGAGCCCTCAAACATTTTAACCAATGTCGCCATCACCTGTAAGAAGACATGTAACAGTATGACTGCCTCTCTCTGAAGAGACAGCAAAGACTTACTAAGGATCCAGAGAGGATGTGAGTGAGGTTTGAGCTGAGTTTTCAAGGATAAATAGGATTTATTTGAGTTGACAAGGGGGAAATGGGTGTTTTGTTTTTTGTTTTGTTTTGAGACGGAAACTTGCTCTGTCACCCAGGCTGGAGTGCAGTGGTGCGATCTTGGCTCACTGCAAACTCCACCTCCCGGGTTCACGCCATTCTCCTGCCTCAGCCTCCCAAGTAGCTGGGACTACAGGCGCCCGCCACTAGGCCCGGCTAATTTTTTGTTTTTGTATCTTTAGTAGAGATGGGATTTCACTGTGTTGGCCAGGATGGTCTTGATCTCCTGACCTCGTGATCCGCCCACCTAGGCCTCCCAAAGTGCTGGGATTATAGGCATGAGCCACTGCACCTGGCTGGAATTGGGGTCTTAAAGCCCTTTTTTAATAAGTGGGATCAGGGTTTTGTAGAGGATGGATAGTTAAAAAAAAAACAAAACCAAAAACTGATGACATCTATGGATCTAAGGAATGTTTGCTAGCTGCCTCACCATGCTAAGAACTTTAGATCATTGAACACTTTCAGTCACCCCGTGAGATAGTTACTATTTATCCTCACTTGGGAGATCACAGCTCAGAGATACTAAGAAATTTAACCACAAGCATTCACAATCAAAAATAAATTCTTGGGGTGGAGGGAATCGATGGGAGTGAGGCTTCTCTGAGAACCCAACTTCATATTCTGCTGACTTTTAAACTGGGTAAATGTTTTATATGCTCAAAAAGGTGGAACCAAAAAGGATGTATTTTTAAAAAGTAAACTCTAGGTCAAACACAGCAGCTCACGCCTGTAATCCCAGCACTTTGGGAGGCTGAGGTGGGAGGATCGCTTGAGCCCAGGAACTTGAGGTTCCAGTGAGCTGTGATTGCGCCACTGCACCCCAGCCTGGGCAACAAAGTGAAACCCTGTGTCCTAAAAATGAAATGAAATGAAAATAAAGAAAATCACCTTTATGCATACCCCAATGTAATAATTTGGTTCAGGCAAGGATGCCAAAACTATTAGGTGAAACGTTATTGCAAGAAGAGTCTCAAAGTATCACAACACAGATTTCTTTCTGCTAACAAAAGGGAAATAATTTTACAATATGAAGATTTGTCATTCACCACCTTAACCAGGTTGATTAAACTTAGCATCACCAAGCTGACATCAGATACTCCCTGACTTACTACACAACATCACCTCTGGTTGTATTATTGCCAAAAATAAGGAAACAATCTGAGAATTCAGAAATTGGAGCATTTTATGACAGTTGTGCCTTTAAAAAGCCACAGCAGAAGGGTGGCCAGGCTGCCAAGTGGGCTGGACATGATGGACCCAGCTGCTGGCCCAGGCTTAGGCCCATCCCCAGCCACCTAAATGAATAAATGATAAAACTCACTGATAAGGCTGGGTGTGGTGGCTCATGCCTGTAATCCCAGCACTGTGGGAGGCCTAGGCAGGCAGATCACTTGAGGTCAGGAGTTTGAAGCCAGCCTGGCCAACATAGTGAAACCCCATCTCTACTAAAAAAAATATATACGAAAATTAGCCGCATGTAGTGGCACACCTGTAATCCCAGCTACTCAGAAGGCTGAGGCAGGGGAATCGCTTGAACCTGGGAGGCAGAGGTTACAATGAGCCGAGATCGTGCCACTCCACCTCCCAGCCTGGGCGACAGAGCAAGACTCCATCTCCAAAAAGAAAAAAAAAAAAAAAGGCCAGGCGCAGTGGCTCAAGCCTGTAATCCCAGCACTTTGGGAGGCCAAGGCGGGCGGATCACGAGGTCAGGAGATCGAGACCATCCTGGCTAACACTGTGAAACCCCGTTTCTACTAAAAATACAAAAAATTAGCCGGGCGTGGTGGTGGGCGCCTGTGGTCCCAGCTACTTAAGGGGCTGAGGAAGGAGAATGACGTGAACCCTGGAGGCTGAGGTTGCAGTGAGCTGAGATCATGCCACTGCACTCCAGCCTGGGCGACAGAGTGAGACTCCATCTTCAAAAAAAAAAAAAAAAAAAAAAAGTCTGGGTTTTCTCCATTACCATTACATGTCTGTTTACTTTTTTTTAATTTTTTTTTTTTTTTGAGACAGGGTCTCTGTCGCCCAGGTTGGAGTGCAATCATGGTTCACTGCAGCCTTGACCTCCCAAGCTCAAGAGATCCTCCTGACTCAGCCTCCCAAGTAGCTGGGACTACAGGTACACCACCACGCCCAGCTAATTTTTTCTATTTTTTGTAGAGATGAGGTCTCGCTATGTCTGCCCCAGCCTCCCAAACTGCTGGGATTATAGGCATGAACCACCACACCCAGCCCTACTGTATTTTAGAACTTCTGTTCTTGAAAAGCAAAGTCAAGTTCCCTATAAGTGCATAATATATTCTCATTTTCAACGAGAACAGAAGATGGTTTGTAAAAGCTATTTTTAAGTGTCCCTATTTGCCCAGTAATTCCTCTTCTAGAAATCTATGAGAATAATTCAAATTATAGCCCAAAACACAAAGGCATTAAGTGTTCAGCAAAACACTGAGAATCTAAATATCCAATATAAAGAGATTGGTTGGGCTGTGCAGGGTGTTCACACTTGTAATCCCGGTACTTTGGGAGGCTGAGGCAGGCAGATCACCTGAGGTCAGGAGTTGGAGACCAGCCTGGTCAACATGGTGAAACCTCATCTCTAGTAAAAATACCAAAATTAGCCAGTCCCCGGCATGTGCCTGTAGTCCCAGCTACTCAGGGGGCTGAGGCAGGATAATTGCTTGAACTCAGGAGGTGGAGGTTGCAGTGAGCCGAGATCACCCTATTGTACTCCAGCCTGGGTGATACAGCGCGTCTCCATCTCAAAGAAAACAAACAAAATAAATAAATAAAAATAGAGAGACTGGTTAAATAAATTATTGTATATCCAAATGATTAAATATTATGAAGCCACTGAAAATTATTTATTTAGAATTTTTGAAACATCAAAGTATTTATGAAACAATACTAAATAAGGAAGAGCACAGAACTAAATTCAATAAGTACTCAATGTTTTTTAAAATATTGAAAAAAAGACTGAAAGGAAATAAGCTAGACTAATAGTTCCCTGTTTCTAATAATTTTCTATACATTCCACATTCCACCCTTTCTACTACAATGAGCTTTCTTAGTCAAAAAAAAAAAAAAAATGCACTCTGTTTGTTGATTAAATACAGCAAATACTTTCAAGACTCTTTTAGTTAGTCAATTCCTGAAAATCCAGGAAAATCAAAATTGTGAATTTTAAGGCTAATATTTAATTCCAGATTACATTTCCCCTGACCCTAGAACATGTATTTTTAAAGTAAAAAAGCAAAAGGAAAAAAACTCAAATGATAGTTATTATAAATACATAGAAAAAAAGGCTATAAAAATGACTACAAATATGACAACAGGGATTAATTTTGGTTGGTGGAATTATATGGCTTTTAAGTCTTAACAGTGTTTATTATATTTTCTACAATGAACATCCATCACTTTTGTGATTTAAAAAAAGTGTTTGCTATCTTTTTAAGAGACAACCATCAAGCAAATTATATCACATCTATATGACGGAATATTAATAGACATTAAAAAAAGTTGCAGAATATTTGATAATATGAAAAAAGGTCTGATATATTATTAGCTGACCATACTATAAAACAGTATGTTCAGAATGATCCCATCGTTTTGTTTAAAAACAAACAAAATATCCACGTATACACAGAAAACACCTTGGCAGGAAATAGACCAAAATATGAATAGTGTTTTATTCTAGGTAGTAGGTAGTAGGATATTTTAATTTTCTTATTTTTGCTTCTGTTTTGGTCAATTTTCCTCTACTGAATATGAATTATTTTTCCAATATGCAAAAAAAAAAAAAAAAGTTTAAAAAAAAAATCTAGGTTAAACAAAAAGTTACCTTGTTAAACAAAAAAGAGACAAAGACAAGCGGGGCATCTTACCGGAAGATCCTCCTTTACAAAGATTTCCAGCCCCACTCCAGCTCTAATGTTTAAATCCATAAACTACTCGTCTTCCAACATCACCAAGTCAGTAAGCATCGACCCTTCCTGCTGTTCCAGACTTAGTAATGCTGGAGGAAGACATCAAATCCAGCAGCAGAGGCCACCCCTCAGGACCGGGTACGGTGACTCACACCTTTAAACAAGACCCCAGTGGGGGGAAAAAAAAATCTAACCACCGTCTAGAGCTATGGAACTGATTACAAGTAAATATAATTTACAATCATTTGATTAAGAAAATGCATTATTTACACTGCAAATAACACATACTACCTACAGAATTATACTCTCGGACTTGGCAGAAACCTCTGAGATCATCTGAAGACAATTTCCAAGACATTGTTTTTAGGATGCTTTGTAAATATTGACTGGAAACAATAACAGCGATGTCTTGCCAGAGAATCTTAAGTAAACAGTTCAAAAGCCTGGCTTCCTGTTTATACAATTGTAAGTCACCTTATTGCTGGCTACAAGGTTATTCAGCATTCTGATTTAATCTAAGAATTTCTTGATGTTACACATAATAAAAGGGACTACAGAGAACAGCTGAAAAGCCAGAAGACAAAGAAGGAACAAAAATAAACAATGACATATGTATTCCAACCCAAACAATGAGAAATCTATGCAACTAGATTATCAGTTCAATCTATTTCTAGGTCACTATCCTCACTGTGACAGGTGGCAGAGTTACGCACAGATGTGAGCACCAAGACTTCCTTTTCTGGGAGTAATCCAAATTCCTGGAGAAAAGCTTCAAGGTCCACAGCAAAGAAATCATCCCCCAGCTGGTCAGTAACACGAACAAAATTGCCGATCAATTCACCCCCCTTATAGATCAGCAGGGCAGGAAGGGCATTCCTGGTGAACCGACTGCTGGCACCAATAACTGAGCTCTTCACCCTGCAGAACTTGACAGCTGGGTACTCTGCGGCAAGGCAGATCATGCAACCATTCATGGCTTCGGTCCCTGGAACGCCATCCTCATAAATATGAACCATGATGACAATGCTTTTCTGTTCTTTATCAATCATGTCTAAAAACCCTTCTCCACTGGAGATCTCAAAAACCTGCTTGAATTGGGGCCCCTTGTGAAGCTGCTGCCGCATCTCTTCCATTCGCTGCTTCCGGTACTGCTGCAGAAACTCCTCATCGTCTTGGTCCTCATTCATCATGGCAAACTCCTTCAGAGTCATCTGCAGCAGGACCAGCAAGTGAGCATAAATATGAAAACTGAACACTCATGATCCAACAGTTAATACGGGCCGGGTGTGGTGGCTCACGCATGTAATCCTAGCACTTTGGGAGGCGGGTGGATCACTTGAGGTCAGGAGTTCAAGACCAGCCTGGCCAACATGGCAAAATCCCATCTCTCCTCAAAAAATAATAATAATAAAATAAAAAATAAAAAAAGTTAGCTGGGCATGGTGGTGTGCACCTGTGGTCCCAGCTACTCGGGAGGCTGAGGCACGAGAATCACTTGAACCTGGGAGGCGGAGGCTGCAGTGAGCCAAGATCACACCACTGCACTCCAGCCTGGGCGACAGGGGGATACCCTGCTCCAGAAAAGCATAAAACAATAAAACAGTTAACATGTACTACATGCTGATAATATATGAGGCACCATGCTAAGTATTCTACGTGCATTATATCTCACTGAATTCCATAACTCCATCGGGAAGGGGCTTTTAATAGCCCCACTTTATAAACAAGGTTCCAAAACTTGACATTATTTGAACAAGTTGACCCAGTAAGCATAAGACCAGGACTCGAACTAGATTTTTAAAACCCATGTTTTTAACTACAATATCACATTGCCTCTCAGTCCAAATAGGTGCATCATATAATCTCACTTCATGAGCTTTTTACTTTTTGTCAGTCTTGACAATATTTTATCTACCGTGTTTTTTTTTTTTTTTTGGAAAGATAACAAGACATTACAGAATTTTAGAAAGAACTCTCAAAACCCCTGCCCCACACCATCCCCAAACACACACACACAGTCATATGGACTCTAAAAATTCTTTTTATTACCAGTCACACTAAAATAGTTTTGCTTTTATAGCAGCAGCTGTGGGTGTACCAATTAAGCTATAACCTGCTTTCGAGACTTAGCATGATTATAAGTATTTCCTCATGTTTCCAAATATTTTTATGAAATCATATATAATGTGTCACTTTGCTTAACCACTTCCCTAATTCTGCCAGACAGTTTCCAGTTCTGTTCTACTGTAGATAAATCAGCAGGACAGGAACAGCCTCTCTCAAGATTGATTCACGTGATGATATGATGTTGCCTCATGCTGGCCTCTCACCTCGGTATCAGGAAGCAGCTGTGAGCAGAACGCACAATGCCCGAGAGACAGCTCAAGCTACGAAAGCATCTTCCCTCTGCCCCGGTGCAACAAGACATCCCCGCTCCTCTCATAAATCCTAACTCTGCCTAATGTTGCATAGATTAAGAGACCACACTAGATCAGAACACATGTTGTTACTGTATCATAACCAGCAACACTCTGAGTTCACTATTTTACTTATTGCCAATGTTCCTCCCATCTCATAGCCCTCCACTTCAACTCGGTCTATCACAGTGGCTTCTTCTGACCTACTGAAGTCTTTGGCTAAGTGTCATGTCCTAAAATCAGCCTCCTGGTCAAGGTGAATGATTCCCAGCTTAATCCTCTTATCTGCTCCCTGATCCTGTATGGTATTTTAGCTTTGGTCCATAACTAAATGATCTCAGGCACTCACAGACACTCATCTGCAGTCAGAGGGCATCCAGGGAAACAGTGAATCCCTTTTAATACTGATAGGATAAGAGGCCATCAGGGGCCGGACACCACGGCTCACGCCTGTAATCTTAGCATTTTGGGAGGATACGGTGGGAGGGTCACTTGAGCTCAGTAGTTCTTAGACCAGCCTGGGCAACAGAGACCCTGTCTCTATTTAAAAAAAAAAAAAAAAAAAAAAATCAGGGACCTACTTCCAAATATCTTCCAGAGTGTCTGTTTGCTTATTATAATGCCTCCTTAGAATAAATTCTCATGAATAGGCTTCAGATGAAACAGCAACATCATGGAAAAAACAGGAATATTTGGGTTAGAACCCTAGCTCCTACTAGAATTTACCAGTTGCATTGCCCTGAACAAGCCTCTAATGCCCTCTAATGCCCTCTAAGCATTGCTTCTATCATCTGTAAGAAGGGGATAATACCACCACCCTCAGAGGGTTATTTCTGGCCCAAGATAAAACCTCAATAAAAGAAGGGAAACTAAAATTTACTGAGCACTTTCAATGGGTCAGACACTGTGATGGGCATGTTAACCACATAGCCCTGTACGGGGAGGATACTGACATCATTTAACCATTGAAACACTAGATTCAGAAGGGAAGAGACTTTCCCACAGTCACTAGTAGCAGAACTGAGATTCAAAACTGGGTGTGTTTGAGTTTTGACAGGGCTCTATGATTTCTCCTGCACTGCACAACTTCTTGGAGGTCAAATCAAGCATCCTCCACCTCTTGAATCACTCACCCAGCTCTAGCAGCCACAGCAGCCTCTAAGAAAAGCCTGGGTACTGCTAATTACCTTCCCACTGATCTTCTCCTGGAGGTCTTTCTGTTTCTGTTGCTCCTCCTCTTCATCCAGATGGGACCTGCAAGTCATTGACAGCTTCTTGATCAGCCTTTCCATCTCCCGACACTGCTCCTCCTTCTGCTCTGTCTCCAACTGCTTGAAGCGGCGCCAGTCATTGATCACACCTTTTGGGCCTGAGTAGGGTGAACACGGATGTGACCAAGGAGAATGGGCAAGGAATTATGGACCAGCTCACATCTGTAGGTAGGAGTTCACATCTGCCTGAAGTTTGCTTCATCTATTGCACAATTATCATAGGGACTCTGTGCACTCTGCCACAGGGCAGAGTGGCCTATACACAATGATGTGCCCTGCAACAGTCTGCAACAAGGGCCAAGCTAATGCCCAACATTAGGAGATGAGTTTAAAAACTTATAATCTACCTACTCAAAGGAAAATAAAGCAACTCTTAGAATAAAGCAGCTCTATGTTTCCTGCCATTAAAGATATTCCAAATACATCAGGTTATTACAAAAGCAAAATGAAGAATATCATAGTATAATCCTCTAGTTTCTATAAAAAAAGAACTGTATGTATGTGCATAATTTATGTACATAGACATGCATACATGTTTGTGTATACACTTGTACGTTCATAGAAAAAGAGCCTGCAGGATCTGTAAACTGTGAACAGTGGCTGTCTCCAGGTAGTAGGATCTAAGGGGCTGGTGACGGAGATCTTTTACATTTTTTTTCTGTACTTCTATATTATCTGAATTTTTTTTTTTTTTTTTTTTTTTTTTTGAGATGGAGTCTCACTCTGTCGCCCCGGCTGGAGTGCAATGGCGTGATCTCGGCTCACTGCAACCTACGCCTCCTGGGTTCAAGCGATCCCCCTGCCTCAGCTTCCCGAGTAGCTGGGACTACAGGCATGCGCCACCATGCCCAGCTAATATTTGCATTTTTAGTACAGACGGGGTTTCACCATGTTGGCCAGGATGGTCTCCAACTCCTGACCTCAGGTGATCCACCCGTCTCGGCCTCCCAAAGTGCTGGGATGACGGGTGTGAGCCACCGCACCTGGCCTCTGAATTTTTTATAACAAGATTGTGGCAGGTAGTATTACTGTTCTGTTATTCAAGCTACCCTTAACCCCCACCACGCCCTGTGCTGCTGAAGGACTTATATGTCCTTGCCCCTTGCTATGTGACTTATGGTACCTCCTGTGGGATGAGCACATACATCCCCAGCCCATTGATGCTCGGCTTGACTATGTGACTTGTTGGCCAACAGGATTGTGAGCAAACATGAAGTATGCCATGTCTGAGCAAAACAAAAAGTATGACGTGCATGAGTCATTCCATGTTTCCAACAGCTCCTCTTTTGCTCTCTATGCTTCACCATGAAAACGGTGTGTCCCAAATACAGGAACACAGCCAAATGGAGGCTGTTACTCCTTCAGCCTAGCTCCTGGATGAAAGAACATATGAAGCATAAGCAGAGCTGCCATTGACCTATAGGCTGCACGTAACATGAATGAGATATAAACCTTTGTTGTCATAAGCCACTAAAGCTTTGGAGTCTTTTGTTACCACAGAAAAAAATAAATCTATATGAAGACAACTTTCAAATGCTCCCAAAAAATACTTGAAAGATTTGAATAAATGGAAACGCAATACCATGTTCCTGAACAGACATACTCAACATCACAAAAGTGCCAATTATCCCTAAATTAATCTATATATTTAATGCATTCCCAATGAAAATACATGAACACATATATGTGTCCAGCTCCTAAATTTCCTTTGGAAAAAATAAAGCAAAAGTTAATTGAAGAGGGTCTAGCCTTACCAGATACTAAAATATAACATTACAATAATTAAAAACAGTATGACACAGCCCAGTAAAAGACCAATCAATGGAAGAGACTACATAGTACAGCTAAAGACTCAACATAAACAGATAAATTCAGTACATAATAAAAGTGACATCTCAAGAAAATAAAGATGGCTTATTCACTAAGCAGTACTGAAACAACTGAGTAGCAATCTAAAAAATATTAAACTGGAGCCCTACTGCACCCTGCATCAAAGTGAATTCCACATAAATCAATACTTAAGTGTAAAAAATGAAATTACAAAAATACTAATGAAAAGTATAGAAGAACTTTTTTTTTTTTTTTTTGGAGACAGAGTCTTACTCTGTTGCCCAGGCTGGAGTACAGTGGCATGATCTTGGCTCACTGCAACCTCTGCCTCCAGGGTTCAAGCAATTCTCCCACCTCAGCCTCCTGAGTAGCTGGCCCTACAGGCGCATGCCGCCACACCCAGCTAATTTTTTGTATTTTAGTAGAGACAGGGTTTCACTGTGTTGCCCAGGCTGGTCTTGAACTCGTGAGCTCAGGCAATCCACCCGCCTCGATCTCCCGAAGTGCTAGGATTACAAGCGTGAGCCACTGTGTCCAGCCAGGAGAACCTTTTTATACAGAAAAGTGAGGCCCTTTATAAAGTAGGGTGAAGAAAAGCCTTTTAAGTAAAAAGCAAAATTAAAAAACTATAAAATACTTTTAAGTACATAAAAATAAAATTTTTCATTCAGGAAAAGAACATAAAGTCAAAAGACAACAAGAAACTGACATATTTACAACTCATATCACAGATTAATTTCCTTTATAGCTCCCCAAGAAAAAAAGACTAATCATGTAATTTTTTAAATGAGCAAAGGATATAAAAATCTCTCTTAAAATTATGAAAAGAAGTTTAAGTTCCCTCTTAAAAAGACATATGGGCCCGGTGCATTGGTTCATGACTATGGGAGGCTGAGACGGGATGATTGTTTGAGGCCAGCAGTGTGAGGCCAGCCTGGGCAACAAAGTGAGGCCCCATCTCTACAAAAAATAAATAAATAAATTAGCTGGGCACGGTGGCAAGCGCCTGTGGTCCCAGCTACATGTGGTCCCAGCTTTTTAAGAAAGGAACTTCATGGAAGCTGAGGCAGAAGGATCATTTGAGCCCAGGAGGTTGAGGCTGCAGTGAGCCATTATGGCACCAAGGCACTCCAGCCTGAACAACAAGGTGAGAACTTGCCTTTAAAAAAAAAAAAAAAAAAAGCCGGGCGCGGTGCCTCAAGCCTGTAATCCCAGCACTTTGGGAGGCCGAGACGGGCGGATCACGAGGTCAGGAGATCGAGACCATCCTGGCTAACACGGCGAAACCCCGTCTCTACTAAAAAATACAAAAAACTAGCTGGGCGAGGTGGCAGGCGCCTGTAGTCCCAGCTACTCGGGAGGCTGAGGCAGGAGAATGGCGTAAACCCGGGAGGCGGAGCTTGCAGTGAGCTGAGATCTGGCCACCGCACTCCAGCCTGGGCGACAGAGCAAGACTCCGTCTCAAAAAAAAAAAAAAAGGTGGCGGGGGCAGAAATAAACCTACAATGAATTACTACAATAACAAAGATCAATGAGTTTCATAACACAGTAGCAGGACAAGTATATGGAGAAACACAGATTGCTGATTAAACTATAAATTACTGCCACCTCAACTGATAGCAATTTGACAATATTAAAAGGTACAAGTGTAAATATGCCATTTTTAGGAATTTGTACTACCCATATACTCATACTTGTGATTTATGAGATATCAAACTATTAATATGAGATGCAGGATTCAAATCCAAGCCAGTCTGTGTTCATTACCATGCTGCTATGCAGATACATTTGTATTGTGCACTAAAAGCCTAGAAGCACACATAATGAAAAGACTAGGTTATCTCTGAAAGTGGGACCAGAGTTAAAAATGATCAGGAGACTTCTAATTAATATGTATTTAATGTACATTTTTTTAAGCCTGTTCCCAGAGCCCAGCGTTTCTCAGTACCTGTGTTAACTGAGATGCCTTCGCCTGCCAGCTCAGCCTCTGCAGGAACAGAACTGCTGGCCGGGGCACCTCTGCCTGGATCCTTGTCCTCGTGGTCACTGTCCTCATCCTCACTGCTGCTGTAGTAGTACTGCAGTTTCTCCCCCAGCAACTTATCATCAAGGGTGGTCATGGTGCCTGAAAAAAGAAAGCATATCAGGTTCTTTGCTGATTTGAGCTAGACAGACATGAATCTGAAGCATAAGGGGCTCGCCTGTGCTGAGATACTGCAATTTACAGCACACTAAAAGTGATTATTTTCATAACCAGAATCTTAACAAATCCCTACCATTACCCTGTATGTCAGGGTTTATCACCCTGTTTAACAGAAGGTGAAACTGAAGCTCAGATAAAGGAAGTATCTTCACCAAGCTTAACAGCGAATGGTGGAGCTGGGACCAGACCCCAGAGATTCCTGACTCCAAAAGCCTGAGGTATAAATTACTCTCGTCTGAGTAAGTGTACAAGCCACCTGTACTGGCTTGGAGGAATCTACTGAGTAGTGGTTTTATCTGTGCTTTTAGTTTTCCCACCAGCTAAGACTGCTGCCTAATTGAAAAAGTGGGTAACTATCCTCAGGAAAAACTTCAAAAAGAGGCACCAAGAGTACAATACTGAGTCACTATTTGTCTAGGCAATCACTCTCTGTCACTGCAGCCTTCAACCTCTCAGACAACACCCTGAGGGCTTGGATGGATGGTCTCTGAAACCCTACCTATTCTGACAGGTTAAAAGAAGAGCCCATACAAAAATTTTAATAACTCCCAAGGGTTTAAAGGACCATGATGGCCTGGATCGCGCTGGTAATCCCAGCACTTAGGGAGGCCAAGGCGGGAGGATCACTTGAGACCAGGAATTCGAGACCAGCCTGGCTAACATGGTGAAATTGTCTCTACTGGTAAAAAAAAAAAAAAAAAAAAAAAAGCCAGATGTGGTGGGGGGCGTCTGTAATCCCAGCTACTGGGAAGGCTGAGGCAGGAGAATCCTGTGAACCTGGGAGGCGGAGGTTGCAGTGAGCCGAGATCACACCACTGCACTCCAGCATGGGAGACAGAGCGAGACTCTGTCTCAAAAATAAAAACTAAAATAATAAAGGACCAGGCTTCTGCATCAGAAGCAGCCAAGGGCATTCTGATGAAAAGATGCAGCTTAGCCCCCAGAGGCCTGCTTGAGAATTCAGCAAGAACGCGGCTGGCGGGGAGGAACCCTTCTAGTACTCCTTCCCCTAAGCAGTCCTACATTATGCTGCCTTAAAGACTTATCACCAGGCCTATCATACCCCATTTACAAAGTGACTCTCTCCCACGGGGCAAGTAGTTCTTGAAAGGAGGGACCTCTAGTCACTGTCTCCATCCCCAACGCCCAGCACAATGCCGCTGCACAATTTGCTAAACCAGCAGCCTGGGTCAACGGGAGAATCGGAGGACTACAGCAGTCAGATGCAAAGGAGACAGGGATCATGGAGAGAGAGGTGGAGGTGCCAGGAAGGGACAACACCAAACTTAAGGGACAAGGAGGTACCAGGAATGGGCCAAGCGAGGGGCACACCGGCGGCGGAGAGGAGTGAAGGAGTTGCGCTCCTGAGGGAGGGACCGCTGCGGGAAAGAGACGAGGGCGGGCCCCGTGGAGACAAGAGCAGAGGAGGCGGGGCCCCCGGAAGGGAAGCGGAGGGGTGTGTGGAGCTTTTGGGGGAAACCTGGAAGAGCCCGAGGGAGGTGGAGCCAGAAGACGAAAGGGGACGAGGAAGACGCGGAGACCTTGGGGGTCGAGACAGCGCGAAGAAGAGGGAATTTTACCCAAGCTCGCCAAGCCCACTCCCTCCCGTAGTCCACGGCCGCTGCTGCTTCCCAGTGGACCCCAATGCAGTTACCCGGCCTAGCTCGCTCCGGATCCCTTTGGGCCAGCAGCTCCGGGCGTCGGAAGAAATGGAGCACTCACTTAAGAGGAAGAGCAGTGGGTCAGCGCCCTGAGCGCTAAAGAGACAAGCCGCCGGAGCCCGACTGCGCGGACCAATGAGGCGGCCTTCCTGCGTCGTGGCGGACGCGCATTGTCCAATCAGAAGCCGCTACTCCAAGCTGCGGGACGGCGGAGAAGCTACGGGTCCTACCTTGGAACAAAACACCTCGACAACAACGCGCTCCTAATTGCTTTGTTTTGGTTTTAATCTGGACAACGAAAAAGTGAATTGTATGGCCCAGCGTCAAACAATAAGAAAAATGTATTCACAGGCCGGGCGCGGTGGCTCACGCCTGTAATGCCAACACTTTAGGAGGCCGAGGCGGGCGGATCACTTAAAGTCGGGAGTTCAAGACCAGCCTGGCCAACGCGGTGAAACCCCGTCTCTACTAAAAATACAATAATTAGCCAGGCGTGGTGGCTGACGCCTGCAATCCAAGCTACTCGGCAGGTTGAGGCAGGAGAATGGCTTAAACCCAGACGGCGGAAGTTGAAGTGGGCCGAGATCGCGCCACTGCACTCCAGCCTGGGCGACAGAGCGAGACTGTCTCAAAAAAAAAAAAAAGAAAGAAAGAAAAAGAAAAAAGAAAAGAAAAATGTATTCACTTCCCTTCGAAGTTTCCGAAGCCATTCCAAATTTTATTGGTTCTTCATCGCATCACGTCTATTTGACGGAAAAGTGACTCAGAGACGTTTGGTAATTTGCCCTAGAACACAAATCCCTCAAGTACAGGGCGTAGATTAAAATTTCTTTTTTTTTTTTTTGACTGAGTTTCTCTCTTGTTGCCCAGGCTGGAGTGCAGTGCCGCGATCTCGGCTCACTGCAACTTCCGCCTCCCGGGTTCAAGGGATTATCCTGCCTCAGCCTCCAGAGTAGCTGGGATTACAGGCGCCCGCCACCACACCCGGCTAATTTTTTGTATTTTTAGTAGAGACGGGGTTTCACCATTTTAAAGCAACAGCAGCCAGGAGTGGTGGCGCGCGCCTGTAGTCCCAGCTAAGCAGGAGGCTAAGGCGGGAGGATCGCTCCACCCAGGACTTGGATGCCAGCCTGGGTGCCAGAGCAGGAACGTAATGTGAAATCCGGAATTGGCTCCTGGTATAGAAAAACGACATGGGGCCGGGAGCGGTGATTCACTCCTGTAATCCCAGCACTTTGGGAGTCCAAGGCGGGTGGATCACCTGAGGTCAGGAGTTCGAGACCAGCCTGGCCAACATGGCGAAACCCCGTCTTTACTAAAAATACAAAAATTTCTCAGGTGTGGTGGCGCACACTTGTAATCCCAGCTACTAGGAGGCTGAAGCAGGAGAATCGCTTGAACCCGGAAGGCAGAGGTTGCAGTGAGCAGAGATCACACCACTGCACTCCAGCCTGGGGAACAAGAGTGAGACTTCGTCTCAAAAAAGAAAAAAAGGACATGAATGGGACAACTGACAAAATTTGAGTAAAGTCTATTAATTCGTATTAGTAGTATTTGTGTCAATAGTTTCAATAATTATACTATGTATGATGTTAACTTTTGGAGATTCTGTTAGATAAAGAATCTAGGGAAACACTATCCTATTTTTTCAACTTTGTTTTCTTTTTCCAGAGTAAGGTCATACTATGGTATTTTGCAACTTTTTTTTCTTTTTCCTCAGGCATACCTTGTTGTCTGTTTTTGCAACTTTGTTAAAACCTAAAATGATTTCAAATTCTGAGTCCTTGTTGAAGTATCCAATACACAACCGTGAAGTTGCTCATAGTAAGCTTTGAGTAAATTGGATCATAGAAAATATTCTAGAAAGATACACTGTTTAAAATAGGGCTCTTAATTTGTGGTTCTAGGACCACCTGACATTGTCTGCAAATTTCCGTACCTGCCTGTTTTTCGGAGAGGCTGTTTGTTGAGGCCCTCAGAGGAGTAAAAAAATAACACACACAAACACACACCCATTCAAGAACATTGTATTAATAAGTCCGTTTTCATACTGCTATAAAGAACTGCCCGACACTGGATTATTTATTTATTTAAGACAGAGTCTTGCTCTGTTGCCAAGGTTGGAGTGTAGTGGCACAATCTCGGCTCACTGCAACCTCCGCCTCGCAGGTTACAGGTGCCTGCCACCATGCCCGGCTAATTTTTATATTTTTTAGTAGAGATGGACAGGGTTTCACCGTGTTAGCCAGGATGGTCTCGATCTCCTGTCCTAGTGATCCACCCGCCTTGGCCTCCCAAAGTGCTGGGATTACAGGCGTGAGCCACTGCATCCGGCCATATTCAACCTTTTTTTAAAAAAAAAAAGTAGAGATGGGGTCTTGCTATGTTGCCCAGGTTGGTCTCAAATTCAGAGCGTTTAATATATTCAGTCTCCTGGTTGTATAGATATAGTGATGTCTTTGTTAGGAATGTAGCTTGCATCTGTCAGGAATATGTCTGTGTACATGAGTTAGCTATCTAATAATATTCAACAGGACCACTTATTTTTCCTGTTAGAAACGTGGAATGGGCCGGGCGTGGTGGCTCACGCCTGTAATCCCAGCACTTTGGGAGGCCGAGGTGGGCAGATCACGAGGTCAAGAGATCGAGACCATCCTGGCCAACATGGTGAAACCCCGTCGCTACTAAAAATACAAAAATTAGCTGCGCGTGGTGGCGCATGCCTGTAATCCCAGCTACCTGGGAGGCTAAGGCAGGAGAATCACTTGAACCCAGCAGGCAGAGGTTGCAATGAGCTGAGATCGTGCCACTGCACTCCAGCCTGGCGCCAGTGAGACTCCATCTCAAAAAGAAAAAAAAAAAAAAAAAAAAGAAATGTGGAATGATGTGGATAATGAAGTTTCTGTTTAATGAGAGTACCATATGCCATATGTAATTTATAGTTTTAAAGGCATTTTACCGCTACTGTAAGGTTTTTGTTGGGCTGTTTATCAGTAGAGTATATTAAAGGTATTCCCTAGTGGGGAAAACAACCGATGAGCTGTTTTGTGACGGCTAAAGCATTTATCTTTAAGCGAGGGAAAACCTTAATCCAACCAGATTTATAGACTACTTTTAAACATATTTAAAATTTGAAGTAACTGAGTGAAATTCATATATAAATGATTAATAGGCCAGGCACGATGGCCTATGCCTGTAATCCCACCATTTGGGGCTGAGGAGGGCAGATCATTTTAGGCCAGGAGTTCAAGACCAGCCTGACGGCCGGGCGCGGTGGCTCAAGCCTGTAATCCCAGCACTTTGGGAGGCCGAGACGGGCGGATCACGAGGTCAGGAGATCGAGACCATCCTGGCGAACACGGTGAAACCCCGTCTCTACTAAAAAATACAAAAAACTAGCCGGGCGAGGTGGCGGGCGCCTGTGGTCCCAGCTACTCGGGAGGCTGAGGCAGGAGAATGGCGTAAGCCCGGGAGGCGGAGCTTGCAGTGAGCCGAGATCGCGCCACTGCACTCCAGCCTGGGCGACAGAGCGAGACTCCGTCTCAAAAAAAAAAAAAAAAAAAGACCAGCCTGGCTGACATGGTGAAACCCCATCTCTACTAAAGATACAAAAATTAGCTGGGCAGAGTGGAGCATGCCTGTAATCCCAGCTACTTGGGAGGCTGAGGCAGGAGAATCACCTAAACCCAGGAGAAGGAGGTTGCAGTGAGCTGAGATCGTGCCACTGCACTCCAGCCTGGGAGACAGAGTGAGACTCCGTCTTCACACAAAAAATAAATAGATAGATAGATAGATAGATAGATAGATAGATAGATAGATAGATAGATAGATAGATAGATAGATAAAATAAATGATTAAATTCCTTGAAGCATGAGTTTCAAGGCTTGCTCTACTCTTACAGTTTTTCCAAATCATAACAGAGGTAAAACAAGATTTGGTCTTACATTGAGTTTCTCGTGTTAAATTTTTTCCACCAATATTTTTGTAAATTTTGAACAAATTTTTCCAGCAGGCAGAGGTTGCAATGAGCCAAGATTGTGCCACTGCACTCCAGCCTGGCGCCTTATTTTTTTATATAAGAATTAAAGGTCCAGAGATGATTTTGAATGACAGCAAACCATTTGAGGACTGTTTGAGATAAACAACTTGTCCATCTGTGTTGTCTTTTCTTTCTTTTTCTTCATTTCCTTAATTCTTTTACTTTTCTTTTCCTTCCCTTCCTTCTCCCTTCCTTTATCTTCCCTTCTCCCTTTTCTGCTCCCTCTCCTCTTGTCCTTTCCCCTCCCTTGTTTCTCTTTCTCTCTCACTCTAACTTTCCTTCTCTGGTGGTGGTGGTGGTGGTGGTGTGTGTATGGTGTGTGTATGGCACTGCCTCAGCCTCCTGAGTAGCATGCGCTCCTGATTACAGACAATGCGCCACCATGCCCAGCTAATTTTTGTATTTTTAGTAGAGACGGGGTTTCACTATGTTGGTCAGGCTGGTGTCAAACCCCTGACCACAAAGTGCTGGGATTACAGGCGTGAGCCACACCATGCCCAGCCTAAAAACCCTTTTTTGTGTTAATGAAGAGAAAACCAGTAAAGATAAGAACCACTTCCTTATATAATAGTCAGATTCTCTCTGTCTCTCTCAATTTTTTTTGAAATTTTAAAAGTGGTATCTTGGCTGGTGCAGTGGCTCACACCTATAAACCCAGCACTTTGGGAGGCTGAAGCAGGCAGATCACCTGAGGTCAGGAGTTTGAGACCAGCCTGGCCAACATGGTGAAACCCTGTCTCTACTAAAAATATAAAAATTAGCCAGCCATGGTTATGGTGGCATGCACCTGTAATCCCAGCTACTCGGAAGGCTGAGGCAAGAAAATTGCTTGAACCCAGGAGGTGGAGGTTGCAGTGAGCTGAGATTGTGCCACTCCAGCCTGGATAATAGAGCGAGACTCCCTCTTTAAAAAAAAAAAAAAAAAGCAGTATCTTTGGTATGGCCTTTAATTTTAATTTTTTAAGTTAATTTTTTTTTTTAGATGTTGGATTGTCTAAAAGCAACAACTAAATTACTATTTTTCCCCTTTGTTTCTTTTCAGAGACAGGGTGCCACTCTGTCACCCAGGCAGGATGTCACCCAGTGCAGTGGGATGACCATAGCTCACTGTGGCCTAACCTCTGGGGCTCAAGCGATCATCCCGCTCAGCCTTCAAGCAGCTATAGGATGATAAGCATGAGCCACCATGCCTTGCTTTTTTTTTTTTTTTTTAAGACAGAGTCTTGCTCTGTCACCCAGGCTGGAGTGCAATGGCATGATCTCAGCCCACTGCAACCTCCACCTGCCAGGTTCAAGCAATTCTCCTGCCTCAGCCTCCCGAGAAGCTGGAACTTCAGGCACCCATCATCACACCTGGCTAATTTTTGTATTTTTAATAGAGACGGGATTTCACCAAGTTGGCCAGGCTGGTCTCAAACTCCTGACCTCAGGTGATTCACCCACCTCGGCCTCCCAAAGTGCTGGGATTACAGGCATGAGTAATCGCACTGGTCCTTTTTTTTTTTTTTTTTTTTAAGTAGAGATGGGGTCTTGCTATGTTGCCCAGGTTAGTCTCAAATTCCTGGCTTCAAACGATCCTCCCACCTCAGCCTCCCAAAGTGCTGGGATTATAAGTGTGAGCCACTGCACCCAGCCTTAAATTTCTTTTTTTAAAAGTTTTGATTAAGAAATCAAAGAAAATCAGAAAACCTCTGCTTTCATAGTTTTAGTAACAATACTTTTAGCAACTACCTTTTTCTTTAGCCCACACCTTTAAAATTTAAGAAGTAAAATCTCTTTTTAAGAAATACTTGAGGCTGGGACTGGTGGCTCATGCCTACAATCCGAGCACTTTGGGAGGCTGAGGCTGGGGATTACCTGAGCTCAGGAGTTTGAGACCAGCCTGGGCAACATGGCGAAACCCCATTTCTACTAAAAATACAAAAGAAAATTAGCTAGGTGTGGTGGCACGCACCTGTAATCCCAGCTACTCAGAAGGCTGAGGCAGGAGAATCGCTTGAACCCAGAGGTGGATGTTAGAGGTCACAGTGAGCCGAGATCATGCCACTGCACTGCAGCCTAGGTGCAAAGAGTGAAACTCCATCTCAAAAAAAAAAAAAAAAAGAGTTTTTCTTATTTATGTATATATATTTTAATTTCTACAAGCCAATCAGAATGGAATACCATTAAATTTTAAGAGACCTTATAATAATAGAATATAACCTTTACTTTGTTAATATGGTCAAGTACACAGATTGATTTTCAAATGCTAAAGCAACCTTGCATTCCTGACATAAACACTATTTGGACTTGATGTATTATATCTGATATACATAGCTAGATTTACTAATATTTTAAGGATTTTTGCATCTATGTTCATGAGAGCTATTAATCTATGATCTTCTTTTTTTGTAATGTCACTGTGTGGTTATGTTTATCTAATAAAACTAGTTGTAAGTTCCCTCTTCCACTTTCTGAAGTAGCTTCTGTAAAATTGGCATTATTTCTCCCTAAATACTTATTAATAATAGAATAAACCTGTGAGGCCATCTGGACCTGGAGTTTTCTTTGTGGGAAGGTTTTTCAAAATTAATTCAATGTCTTTGGTAGTTATAGGGCTATGGCAGGCAGCTTCTAAAATGGCTCCTATGCTAATGATCAATGTATTGCCCCTCTGCTCCCAATCCCCCTTACATATATGCTCTTCAGTAATGGATAGAATTCAGTAAAGCATCTCTCTCCTTTGCAGTGAGCACAGTGATGAGCTTTCTCAGTAGAGGGCGCTGGAGGGGCATTGCAGGAGGAGGGGCTCTCCTACTGTTTCCTACAGTTTCCTGGTAGGTCAGTGATGTGGATGTAAGGACATCCAGGGGAGCTCTTCCCCAGCCATGTGTCCAGCACATATGGTCCCTTGGTGACATTGCAACCTCAGTCTAGACCAGCAACAATTTTCCTGTGGCCCTCTCAATGTGAAAATTAGCTTTCTGAAGACTTCCTGTCCCCTACCACTTTCCTGTCCCCCACCAGCCAACTCTCTCTGCAGGCTCCTGTGTACCTCTCCTGCTGCCTGGAGAGTAGCTTTCTGTCTGCCAGTAACTAGTTCCAGCCTGGGCCAACTAGCGGACCTCTGGGCTGAACTATACCTTCTCTGAGGTGTGACCTTCAGCCTTGAGAAGAGGACCCCTTTCCAAGTTTGTGTTTCTTTAGGTACTCTCCCTAAGCTATAGAGTACCATAAGGAATTTACTTTTAGCTGGTAGTCATTTATTAGCATTTAATGATTCTTTATATTAAGCTTTACCCCATATAACTTACTGTGTAGTTTCTACCTCCTGATTGGACACAGAGTGATACTACTCCCAAAGTTCCCCGCCTCCTGGTAGTCATGCCCTGTGTAATCGCTTTCCCTTTCTTCTAAGGATTAGAATACCACAAAAGTAATGGGATGTTGCTTCCAAAATTTGGTTATAAATGATCGTGATGTCTTTTTAGCATGCTCTCTCTCTCTCTCACTCTCTGTTGTCTGTCTTGCTTGCTGCTTGGATGAGCCACTCTACCATATTGTGAGCTGCACTACAAGAGGTTTCTGTGGCCAGAAACTAACAATAGCTGTATTAGTCCTTTCTTATGATGCTATAAAGAAATACTTGAGATGGCCGGGCGCGGTGGCTCATGCCTGTAATCCCAGCACTTTGGGAGGCAGAGGCGGGTGGATCACAAGGTCAGGAGATCGAGACTATCCTGGCCAACATGGTGAAACACCATCTCTACTAAAAATACAAAAATTAGCTAGGTGTGGTGGTGTGCACCTGTAGTCCCAGCTACTCAGGAGGCTGATGCATAAGAATCACTTGAGCCTGGGAGGCGGAGGTTGCAGTGAGCTGAGATCACACCACTGCACTCCAGCCTGGGCAACAGAGCAAGACTCTGTCTCAAAAAAAAAAGAAAGAAATACCTGAGACTGGTATTTCTACGTAAAGAAATAATGATACTGGCAAAGAAAAGAGGTTTAATTTGGCTCACAGTTCCGCAGGTTGTACAGGCATGGCACCAATATTTGCTTAGCTCCTGGTGACGGCCTGAGGAAGCTTACAATCATGACAGAAAGCAGAGAGGAGCCAGCATATCACGTGGTGAGAGCAGAAGCAAGGTGGCGGTGGGGGAGGTGTCACCCTCTTTTAAAACAACCAGATCTAGCAGGAACTGAGCAAGAACTCATCACCAAAGGGATGGCACTAAGCCATTTATGAGAGATCCATCCCCATGATCCAATACATCCCACTGGGCCCCACCTCCAACACAAGGTCACATTTTAACATGAGATTTGGAGGGGACAAATATCCAAATCATATCATTCCTCCCCTGACACCATCACACTCACACACACACATCCGATGTCCTTCTTACATTGCAAAATACAATAATCCCTTCTCAGAAATCCCCCAAAGTCTTAGCTCATTCCAACATCAAATCAGAAGTCCTAAATCTTCTCTGAGACTCACCTTCTTTCACCTATGAATCTGTAAAATCAAAAAGAGTTATTTATTTCCAAAAAACAATGGTGGTACAGGCATTGGGTAAACATTCCCATTCCAAAAGGGAGAAACTGACCAAAATAAAGGGGCTACAGGCCCCATGCAAGTCTGAAACTCAGCAGGGCAGATATTAAATCTTACAACTCCAAAATAATCCTTGAGCCTGCGCAATATCGCGAAACCTGTCTCTACAAAAAATTTAAAAAATATATTAGCCAGGCATGGTGGTGTGCACCTTGTAGTCCCAGCTACCCAGGAGGCTGAGGTGGGAGGATCACTTTAGCCCCAGAGGTCAAGGCTGCAGTGAGCCATGATTGCGCCACTGCCCTGGGCAACAGAATGAGACCCTGTCTAAAACACACATAGAGTCCACAAAGACTGACTCCTGTCCCCTCGCTTTCCTCCCCAGACAGCATGAGCTTCACCACTAGCTCCACCTTCCCCACCAACCACCAGTCCCTGGGCTCTGTCCAGCTGCCCAGCTTCGGCGTCTGGCCAGTCAGCAGAGAGGCCAACATCTATGCAGGTGCTGGGGGCTCTGGTTTCTGGATCTCCATGTATGTCCTGCTTCACCACCTTCTGGGGTGGCTTGGGGTCTGGGGTCCTGGCCACAGGGATGGCCAGGGGTCTGGCAGGAATGGGAAGCATCCAGAACGAGAAGGAGACCATGCAAAGCTGAATGACCACCTGGCCCCCTACCTGGACAGAGTGAGGAGCCTGGAGACTGAGAACCAGAGGCTGGAGAGCAAAATCTGAGAGCACCTGGAGAAGAAGGGACCTCAGGCCAGAGACCAGGGCCGTTACTTCAAGACCATTGAGGGCCTGAGGACTGAGATCTTCACAAATACTGTGGACAATGCCAGCATCGTTCTGCAGATCGACAGTGCCCGTCTGGCTGCTGCTTACTTTAGAGTCAAGTATGAAACAGAGCTGGCCATGCACCAGTCTGTGGAGAGTGGCATCCATGGGCTCCACAAGGTCACTGATAACACCATTGTCACTCAGCTGCAGCTGGAGACAGAGGTCGAGGCTCTCAAGAAGGAGCTGCTCTTCATGAAGAACCACAAAGAGAAAGTAAAAGGCCTATAAGCCCAGGTTGCAGCTCTGGGTTGACTATGGAGGTGGATGCCCCCAAATCTCTGGACCTCACCAAGATCATGGCAGACATCTGGGCCCAGTACAGTGAACTGGCTCAGAAGAACTAAAAGGAGCTAGACAAGTAATGGTCCCAGCAGATTGAGGAGAGCACCACAGTGGTCATGACGCAGTCTGCCAAGGTCGGAGCTGCTGAGATGACGCTCACGGAGCTAAGATGTATAGTCCAGTCCTTGGAGAGCAACCTGGACTCAGAAATCTGAAGGCCAGTTTGGAGAACAGCCTGAGGGAGGTGGAGGCTCACTATGCCCTGCAGATGAAGCAGCTCAACAGGATCCTGCTGCACCTGGAGTCAGAGTTGGCACAGGGTATAAGGGCAGTGCCAGGCCCAGAAGTACGAGGCCCTGCTGAACATCAAGGTCAAGCTGGAGGCTGAGATTGCCACCTACTGCCGCCTGCTGGAAGATGGCAAGGACTTCAATCTTGGTGATGCCCTGGACAGCAGCAATTCCATGCAAAACATCCAAAAGACCACCACCCAGATTGTGGATGGCGAAGTGGTGTCTGAGACCAACAACACCAAAGTTCTGAGACATTAAGCCAGCAGAAGCAGGGTACTCTTTGGGGAGCGGGAAGGCAACAAAAAGTTCAGAGGTAAAAAAAATACACACACACACACACACACACACACGCACATCCTTGACTCCATGTCTTGCATCCTGGACACACTGGTGCAAGATGTGCACTCCCAAGGCCTTGATCAGCTTCACCCCTGTGGCTTTGCAGGGTGCGGCCCCTGTGGCTACTCCCCTACCAGCTGGAGTTGGGCACCTGTGATTTTTCCAGGCTCAGGATGCAAGCTGCAGGTAGCTCTACCATTCTCGGGTCTAGAGAGCGGCAGTCACTTCCCACAGCTCCACAAGACAGTGACCCAATGGTGACTCTGTGTGGGGCCTCCAACCTCACATTTTCCCTTGGCATTGACCTAGTGGGTATCTTCTCTGGGGACTCTGTCCTGCAGCAGGTTTCTGCCTGGGCACCTAGGCTTTTCCATAAATCCTCTGAAATCTAGGGGGAAGCTCCAAGCTTCGTTCACTCTTGCATTCCATGTGCCTGCAGACTTAACAACACTTGGAAGCCACCAAGGCTTTGGGCAACTTGCACTCTCCAAAGTGGCAGATGGAACCATAGCCGGGGCCCTTTGAGCCAAGACTGGAGCTGGAGCAGCCCACTGAGGTTGTGCAGGGCAGTAGTGCACAGGGCAGCAGCACCCTGGCCTCACCACAGAGACCATTCATTCCTCCTTGGCCTCTGGGCTGTGACTGGAGGGGCTGCCTCAAACATCTCTGAAATGTAATACAGGTCTTTCTCCCATTTTCTTAGATAGTAGCACTTGGCTCCCTTTCAGTCATGCTCATTTCTCTAGCAAGTGGTAGCTCTGCAGCCTGCTTGGATTCTTCCTCTTCCACAGGGAACAGTCTGCAAATTTTCCAAACTTTTCTACTCAGCTTCCCTTTTAAATATAAGTTCCAACTTTAAGTCATTCTTTTGCTCCCACATCTCATCATAGGCTGTTAGAAGCAACCATGCTACATCTTGAATGCTTTGCTGCTTAGAAATTTCTTCCACCAGATACCCTAAGTCATCACTCTTAAGTTCAAACTTCTACAGATCCCTGGGATATGAACACCATGCAGCCAAGTCTTTTCTAGGGCATAACAGGAGTGACCTTTACTCCAGCTTTCAATAACTTCCTTATTTCCATCTGAGACCTCATCAGCCTGGACTTCACTATCCACATTTCTATCGGCAATTTGGTCACAACCACTTAACAAGTCTCTAAGAAGTTCCAAAATTTCCCTTGTCTTCCTGTGTTCTTCTGAGCTCTCCAAACTCTTCCAACCTCAGCCTGTTACCCAGTTCCAAAGCCACTTCCACATTTTCAGGTATCTTTATAGCAATGCCACACTCCTCAGTACCAGTGTTCTGTATTAGTCTGTTCTTGTGTTGCTACAAAGAAATAACTGAGACTGGGTACTTTATAAAGAAAAGAGGTTTAATTTGGTTCACAGTTCTGCAGGCTGTACAGGCATGACACCAACATCTGCTTAGTTTCTGTTGAGGGCCTCAGGAGGCTTACATTCATGGTGGAAAGCGAAGGGGAGCCAGTTTATCACATGGCAAGAGCAGGACCAAGGTGTGTGTGGTGTGCAGAAGTACAACACTCTTTTAAACAATCAGGTCTAGCATGAACTGAGTGAGAACTCACTCATCAACAAGGGGATGGTGCTAAGCCATTCTTGAGGGATCTGCCCCCATGATCCAATACATCCCACCAGGCCCCACCTCCAACATGAGGTCACATTTCAACATGAGATTTGGAGGGGGCAAATATCCAAACCACTATCAGTAGCCTCCAGCCTCCAGCCAGCAAAAAACCGATGCCCTCATTCCAAGGGGCATAAAGAACTGAATGAATCCTGCCAACAATCTCGTGAGTGAGCTTGGAAGCAGATCCTTCCCCAGTTGGGCTGTGAGATGTCTGGAGTGCCAGCCAACACCTAGATTACAGCCTGTGAGAGACCCTGAAGCAGAGCACCTATTTAAGTCATATCCAGATTTCTGACCTACAGAAACTGAAGTGATAAATTTTGTGGTAAGCCCCTAAGTTTTAGGGTAATTTGTTATACCAATAGATAATTAATACAAGAGTTACTCCAATTTTTATTTTCATCTTGTATCCAGTTTGGTAAACTGTATTTTTAAGGAATTTGTCCATTTCCAAATTAAGACCTTATAGTCTAATTTATTGATTACCTTCAGAGGTAGACAAAGTATACCAATTCATTCACTATTAAAAAAAAAAAAAACAACCTTCAGAAATAAAAACTTACGTCCACACAGAAACGTGCATACAAATGTTCATAGCAGCTTTATTTGTAATAGCCAAAAATTTGAAACATTCCAAATGCCCGTCAATGGGTTAATGGCTAAAGACACCATTACCATGCTGTATAGTATACCATGTAGTATACCATGGTACTACGGATGTACCATGGCATATTACCCAGCAACATAAAGAAAAAACTATTAATACATGCAACCACTTAGATTAATTTCAAGGGAATTATGCTGAGTGAAAAAAAAAAGCCAATCTCGAGGTTACATATGGTATAATTCCAGTAATATAACATTCCTGAAATGACAAAATTATGAAGATGGAGAAGAGATTAGTGGTTGCCAGAGTTTAGGGATGGGAGAATAGGGATAAGCAAGGAAAATGGATGTGATATAAAGGGGTAGCATGAGGGATCACTGAGGAGATGAAACAGTTCTTGATAGTAGTGGTGGTTCCACAAATCTACATGTGAAAACTACATAGAACTTACACACACACGAACATGCACATGCATGCAAATGAGTGCATGGGAAACTGGTGAAATCTAAATAAGCTCTGGATTGTAGGAATGTCAAGTTCCTGGTTTTAATATTATAATTAGGGGCTGGGCTTGGGTGGCTCATGGTTGTAATCCTAGCACTTTGGGAGGCTGAGGTGGGTAGAACCCTTGGGTTGAGGAGTTTGGGACCAGCCTGGACAACATGGCAAAACCCCAACTCTACAAAAACTAACCAGGCAAGGTTATGTGCACCTGTAGTCCCAGCTACTTAGGAGGCTGAGGTGGGAGGATCACCTAAGCCCGGAAGGCGAAAGTTGCAGATCACACCACTGCTGCACTCCAGCCTGAGTGACAGCGAAACCCTGTCTCAAAAAAAAAAAAAAAAAAAAAAGAAAAGAAAAAGAAAAGAAAATATATATATATATACACACACACACACACTATAGTTATATAACATTTTACCATTGGAGAAAGTGTGTGAAGCTATATGGTCCTCTGTACAATTTTTTTGCACTTCTTGTGAATCTACAATTATTTCAAAATATAAAACTTTTTTAAAAAACTTCAATTGATCTTATCCAAAATCTTGGAATTTAAATATCTATTTAATTAATTAATTTGAGAAGGAGTCTCACTCTCTCACCCAGGCTGGAGTGCAGTGGCACAATCTTGGCTCACTGCAACCTCCAAATTTCAGGTTCCAGTGATTCTCTTGCCTCACCCTCCTGAGTTCCTGGAACTACAGGTGCATGCCACCATGCTTGGCTGATTTTTTTGTATTTTTAGTAGAGGCGGGGTTTCATCATGTTGGCCAGGCTGGCTCTAACTCCTGACCTGAAGTGATCTGCCCGCCTTGGCTTCCCAAAGTGCTGTGATTACAGGTGTGAGCCACCATGGCCGGCCCTAAATACCTATTTTAAATAGCACCCTCCATCTGATTCTCACTGGATCTGCCTTTTGAATAAAGACCTGAAGTGAAAGATCTAATCATGAAGATACTCCATGGGTTTCTGGGATACTTTGTTAATGTGCATGATAATTATTTCAACAGATATTATAAAGGAAATAAAATCTCCCTGGAATTTCATTTCCTTAAGTTTCCTCTCCCTTACCTGGATCACCCATCCATGGTTTTTCACCCTCTTCTTCCTTCCTGATCTGTTGTCACATACTTTAGGATGTATACAAGATTACACGTTTTACAAATATTGGACTGTTCTCAGCAATGGGGTCTGGGATTTTAAGCCAAATTTAATTCCCTATATTGATTGGGTAGATGTCCAATAGACTTCCTACACTACAAATCCTGTCAATTGCTGTCTCTTACTTTTTAAATCCATCTCTTTTCCTCCATCCCAGCTTGGCCATGCTCTCAACACTTCTTACCTAGATTGCTGACCTGGCTTCCCTGCTGGTCTATCTCCAGCTTTACTTTTCACCCCATGGCTAAAGGGATCTTTCTAAAATCCCAAGTTGTTTAGATTATATAAATTGTCTCTTTAGAATGGTATTTGCTGTCCTTCATGGAAGTCCCTACCTACCTCTTCTGTGACATTTGGGCAAAATCTCTATGATCTCTGCCTCAGTTTTATGGTCCTAAGTCATGATATTATTATTGCACTTACAACCGTTCCTGGAACATACTAAGTGCTCTAAGAGTTGGCTATTTACATTAGTCACTGAAGCAGCATTCCTTAAACACCTCTTCCATTGTAACACTTATGGTCAATATAAGTTCCGATCACCATCACCACCACCACCTCCTTGGGAGGTAGAAAAGAGGCAGAAAAGAGGCAGACAAATCAGAATTCTGATTCTACTACTTTGTAGTTATAACATCTGGGCAAGTTATATAACATCTCAAACATAAGATACAGGTTGTAACATCTAAAGTAAAGGACGGTAGTTTTTTTCCTTTTTTTTTGAGACCGAGTCTCGCTCTGTCGCCCAGGCTGGAGTGCAACGGCACGATCTCGGCTCACTGCAAGCTCTGCCTCTCGGGTTCATGCCATTCTCCTGCCTCAGCCTCCCGAGTAGCTGGGACTACAGGCACCCGCCACCACGCTCGGCTAATTTTTTGTACTTTTAGTATAGACAAGGTTTCACCGTGTTAGCCAGGATGGTCTCGATCTCCTGACCTTGTGATCCGGCCGCCTCGGCCTCCCAAAATGCTAGGATTACAGGTGTGAACCACCTCGCCCAGCCTGTTTTTTCCTCTTTTCTATCCAAGATAGTACTTCAAGGAATGATCATTCAAGATTGAGTGGGTTGTTGTGAAGGTGGAGTTGGAACTCAGGGTACTTCCTCTACTTACCTCTGCTTGGTGCGATATCATGTAGCTAAAAGTACAGCCAGAGGTCATTTTACAGAGAAGTACTTCCTTTTGCTCACCACTGCCACTAACCCCTTAATTTCCTTTTGGAGTTTCCCTACACCCTACATCAGAAGAATAGTTCACTGAATTATTCTAATTTGTCTTCTGATTTTCCATACTGTTTCTGGAGAAGAAACTCATGTTTCACAGACCTTTAACCTTACTGAACAGCGCAGACAGGGGTTTAAAATATACCAGCTGAATGAATGAATAAAACCACTTGAGGCCCAATAAAAATGGTGTCTAGACCAAGCCACTCTGCTGAGGTCCACAGAACTGTCTTCAAACTTCTATGATACATCACTTTGTATTAGTTGTGTATCTGTCCTGCTTTTCTCACTAGACAGTAAACTCAGTACTACCTGCATCCTCATCTCCCACACAGAAAGTGCTGTGTGTTGAATGAAGTGACTTGATAGAATTAAGGTATATCTCAACCTCCTTGGGTCTATTCATTTCTTTCAAACCCTTCCTTATGATATATAGATGAGGCAGGTAATCATTTAAATCTCAAGGAGTGGCCTGGTAGCTCTGTTAAGCCAAAAACTATGCCAAGAAAATCTAGATAACTAAAATATACCATGAACTTAATATTGACATTAAACAAACAACTTTTAAGGTGGACAAATAATTTTATTTTGTGCATGCAAATACATGTCAAGTACTGCAAACTTTTTCCATCAATTTTCTCTCAAACACTGAAAATCATGATGCTCTATTTTGTGAACAGCCAAAGCTAATATCTCTTCACTTCAGTGCTACAGCAAAAACACACAGAATTCACTCCTTGCTATTCACTATCATCACAACCCTCATTGTTCCATCTCTGCCCTCCCCCCATATACAGGCCTTATAAATCCTAGTCTTCCCCCATTTAATCCTATTCCTATAGCACAAAGGGAAACATTACGATTTGGAAATTCAAATTGAAATAAATGGAATAGAATTTATTCCCATATATATTCCCCATTTCATTGTACAGAATTATTTTAAATTATAGTTTTAAATAGAAGCTGAGTATATGCCTTAAAAATGAGCATTAAATCCATCTTAGAGATGGTGCCTGCTTTTTACATGATGGGTGTACACCATCTTTAATTTCATTTACATTTCAATCGAACAATAGATTTGCAAAGAAAATGTCTAATACAGACGTAAAAATATTCACACTAGAGCTTCACAATCGGTTGTACAATTGACAAACAGGCCTCTTTTCCCAAACTTTCCAGCTAAGCAAATTTATAAAATGTAATCAATGCAACAAGAAAAACATTTCTCTTTCACTTCCAGGGAAAAGAATATGCAATAAACAGTATAAATGCAGACAGCAGTTGCTGCAAGCTAACCACGATACTCCCAAGTGGCTGTACAGTGGATATGTGCAGTACAAATAAAAGCCACATGTGTTGTATCACAACTACAGTATAATTGTTTGCCCAGCTAAGAGAATGCATGCACTTCCATGCCTTGGGTTATAAAGTGAGGCCTAATTCTTGACAGGTTGATGGAATATGTGCAAATGACCTTGGCTTTTGGTACTAAGTGCAGCCAGTGTCTGTGTTCCACTGGTTTGGGGATATTTTTAAAATTTTATTAAAAAAAAGGAAAAACTGCCAATTTTAGACTCAAGGAGAATAACTGCTCTTGGAGTAAAAATAAGACTCCACTCAAATGTGGGGTGTTTTGATCTGTGGCCTTGACGCCTTGTATTCCCTTGCCAGCAAAGGGATACAAGGAAGTCGCAGTATAAAGACGTTACTAGCAAACTTACTCAATTTATCCAGAAAATGGGATAGTCCTTGAGCATGTTCTTTTGTGTTCTGCTTGCAGAAGGGGTCCTTATGTAGAAGGAGTTACAGTAAGTGATCCCATCAAGCCTCTTCATTCATTAAAACAAAAGTTCTTCCAGGAAACTAATGCATAGTTGCAATGCAACTTTTCCCTTTAATGCTTAGTTATCAATACTGGTGACAGTCTGCTCAGAAAATGACTCAAAGAAGATAGGGAAGAAATACTCAGATTCAAAGGTGAAATCATATGCTGAATCTGGTTGTTATAAATTCCACCCCTGTTAACAAGACAACACAGGCTTTAATGTCTAAAATCCAAAAGCAAGCTAGATGGTTTTTAAAATAATTTTTCAAATGTTTAAATGATCCCATTTGAAATACCTACAAATTGCTGTGCATCCTGTAATTTTCTCAAGGCAGCATATAAAATTGGGATATGCTTTATATACTTAACCTCAACTTGAAATCTGAATGAAAGTGACTAGATCCATACAAATGGAAAATTTCAGTTCTTGCATAGGAAATTTCTTTTATTATCCTCTTACTAGAATAAATAGCTACGATGGGAGGGAAAAGTCAGTGCCACTGGCCTAATGAACTCCCTTTTTTTGAAAATTACAATGCACAACTTTCATGTATGACACTGGTTTATCACGTGGCATTGAACATAAGACATGGCAGCAAAGGCAAGGGAATCTGCTTTGTTCAGGGACCAAATAGAAAAAATATATATGTAACTTCCTCTGTATTCATAAAATGAAATGAAACCACAAAAAACTGATGCTACAACCACAGTAACTGAATGGGGCACATGGACTTCAGAATGGAACTTAGAAATTAAAAAACAAAAACAAAAAATGAAAGAAAATAACCACCACTTTCTTGCATTCCAGACCTCAGACTTTTTTTTTCTGATTAGACAATAGGTAACATATGCAGTTTTGTTACCCCCATTACACATTTCCTCTCTTGTTGCTTTGTATCCTTTGATTCCAAATTTGTACATCACATCTTGTTGGTAAGGTGGCCAAATGACAGGAAATGCCTCAATTGTAAAAAGTCATATTCTAGGTCTGATTTGTAACATTTTCCTCGATGATATCAGTAGGTACCATTCTGAAGAAGGATCAGATGAACTGCCCTTTCTTCAAAAGTGGCAGAGAACCAATGGTTTTACTTCACATTAAACCCACCATGACAGACAGAAGGTGACCACTACACAGAGAATGGATACAACACAGAATAATCTCAACACAGAAACAATTCCTATGTTGTTAGTGAAAAAGAGAGTAAGTTTTTAAGAACAGGGAGTTATTGTTTTATGGGATCACCTGCTGCAAGACAAGCATTACTTTAATATAAACGTTCTGAGACATACCAATAAGGTTGGCAGGTATATACATACACTGATGCAAATGTAATTTCACTGGACAAGTAGGCAAACATTTAAGCAGTTTATCCCAACCCCCTCCAGCAGAGCACAACCAAGTTTCAAAATTTCAATTTTAAAATTAAAAAGATAAGGTTAAATACACAAGATCAATTTATGTAGTATATATTCACCCTCAGAACGTGCTGAAGATGTTTTGTGTAGTTCTGTTGCACAGAGGGTTCTTTCCCTGAGGGCACATAAGGAGCTCTCAAACTGTTAATAGGTCTCTATTTTGTAACAAAATAGCAATTTTAAAATCTTAAAAAAAAATACATTACCTTCAACATGGAAGATCTCACTATTAAATATCCATGAAATAGACAGACTGGTTTGCATATCCTTTTTGGAATTACAAACAGCAAATAAAGTACATTGGAAGCATTTCAAATGTAAGAAGCACATATTTATAGAAAGGTTCTGATATAAATTATATAACAATCATGTTCCTGTAATATTCTAGGCTAATTTATAATGTCAGAAATAAGTTAATGTAACATGGTTTAAAACCCTTGTTCCTATTCATTTCAGGTTACAGAGTGAAATAAATAAAATGTCTTCATAGGGATGGGGAGCACTGGCCATGGCAAAAAGGTACAGTACTAACCAAAGGAAACTAAGTCAAGGCTACTGTGCTGTTGTTATGCTACAAACAAACATCTTCATACATTTGAGTATTAAATAAATGTGTAAGATCTTCCATACTGACACCAGAATATCAAAACTACCCCTTTGTTTCTCAGGTATATTTACAACTTATCAGTCACCTTATGAGCATGTTCATTAAGACAGGTATCAAACACCAGTATTTACTCATTCTAATCAAGAAATTTCAGGGAAATGTCAACCCTCCCGCCCCTGGAAATGTGCACAAAACTTTTTATCAAAATCTTATCTGATACAATGCTGTGGTTTTGTAAAACAACTAAATAGCTCAGACGACCAATAACATGATCCTGTTTAAGCATCTTGCTAGCAGGAAAAGCCCTTACATACAGTACACCTGGTGAAAGATCAGCTTGGCTTAAAATATTCCAGTACAATTTTCAGAGTAAACAACTTCACAGAAGTTAATTAAAAAAATAATAATAAAAGTCAAACTAATCTTAAAGAAACAAAAGAAAAACAGATAAACTATAGGTAAAGATCACCAGGAAGGAATGCCCAGCTTTTCTTTTCAAATGTTAACTGAAATTTAGGTTTCAATACAATACCTCCCACAAATCTGAGGCATGACTTGTTGAACACATTGTATACTTTCAGATGCCAAGTCAAAACCTTTTATTTCAGTCACATTTTAGCAAGGCAGAAATTATTCATGTTTCTAAGTATGAATAAATGTTAGCCAATGTTCTACTATTACATGGTTCATAGTCTTATCAACCTAACAGTCAAAAAACAAGAAAAACTAAATCCCAACATGAAGTAACAATAAACAATATTTAACCAAGATAATGCAATGAACATCCAAATTAATTAGTTTAAATTAAAAACCCAGCAATACCATCTTGTTAGTCAGTGCAAACGCTACATACAGGGTTTTCTCAAGAAAGCTGAAAGCACCTGATTCTTTTGCCAAGTCATCAGATTCAATAATGTACAGGCTTAAATCTGCATTTTAAAAAACTGCCATTACATTAGTGCATAATTTATCAAAATTGTAAAAACGATTCTGCATAACTTAGGAGAATTTAATATCTAGTACATCAGCTGAAAGACTTAGGCACTTGGTTATATTTTTAATTAATTACTTCAACAAGTAGCCTGTGTATAAATATTAACAAAGCAGAAACTAGTCTTGAAAAATGGAAAATTAAAAAAAATTATATGCTACAGATAAAAGCACTGCACCACACTCCTACATATAATGCAGTAAAGAAAGCTGTATATAACCCTGTAAAATTCTATGGTAAGAACATCTAACTCCACTCTTCAAAATTAAAAAAAGAAAAAGAAATCCATGCAAAGTTCCATGAAAAAGATAAATAAAGCAGCTGGAATGAGATGGAAACTTCTCTCAGTGAAACATAAAATAGAAATAAATAAGTTAACTAAGTCTACTTTCACTAGATGTATCATTGTAGGATCCTGCTAGTTTAATAACTGAGTTGTTAATTTTCTATAGAAGCCATTTAAAATAGGAAATGGCTCAGTTACTGCACCGGATTGCTACAAACTCATAAAAAGCTGCTTGAAGCTTAAGTTAAATGTTGTCCAAATTCCAATCACTTCTGGAAAGTGAACATGTTACCCTAGTAAAGTAAATTTTCTTTTTTTTTTTTTTCATAATGCTAATGCAAGAGGGCTTGAAGTATCAAAGAGTCCACAGGAAATGGATGCCCCCAGTAATATCTTTTTTTAAAAAAAATATACATTATATAATATATATTATATATATAAAAAGCTAGTGTAAATGCTTCCATGGTGTGGTCACAAATTTGAAAGATGAACCTCTTTTCAGCTGTTAACCATCTTCCCATTTGCAACAGGTTTTAAAAAGTCGTTTTTATCTTCAGACATAACATGAGTTTTCAGAATGAGGTTGCCAACACTGACAGACGTGGTGATGGGAAGGCAACTTGCATTGCTAACAGACACTGGGAGTGGCTGGCTAAAGCAAGAAGTTACCGGCAGAATTGTTTTTTGTTCCTCCCTGAGAAAAAAGAAATGACATTAAAAACAAGTTAGCTTTAAGTGAAAACTTTTAAGGGTAACTATACATACTTAAGGAAAGCTACATCAAACTTTAGGAGTCCCTAGCAAAGAGATGTCTTTATCACTAGAAGTATCAGAAGTAACTTAAAAAGTCCTATTTTCCTTTTTTCAGACAGTCTCCCTCTGTTGCCCAGGCTGGAGTGCCGTGGCATGATCTCGGCTCACTGCAACTTCCGCCTCCTGGGTTCAAGCAATTCTCCTGCCTCAGCCTCCCAACTAGCTGGAATTACAGGCGTGTACCACCACACTCAGCTATTTTGCATTTTTAGTAGAGACGGGGTTTTACCACGTTGGCTGGTCTAGAACTCCTGACCTCAAACGATCTGCCTGCCTTGGCCTCCCAGAGTGCTGGGATTACAGGCGTGAGCCACTACTCCTGGCCTGAAATGTTCTATTTTCCAAAAGTTATGATAAAAATTAAAATACTAGTTAGTTTAAGGCCATACAAACTATTAAGTTGAAGATTTAAGCCCATATTTTGGGCAGTAATTATTCCAAATGGCAGTATTATAGCCAAGAAAAAAAAAGATATATATATTTTTATATATATTTATATGTAATATATATTTATATATTATAAATGTATTATATATATTTTATATATAATTATATAATAAAAATATTTTATATATAATTTTTTTCTTGGCTATAATACTGCCATTTGGAATAATTACTGCCCAAAATATGGGCTTAAATCTTCAACTTAACAGTTTGTATGGCCTTAAACTATATATATATATATTTTTTGAGATGGAGTCTCAGTCTGTTGCCCAGGCTGGAGTGCAGTGTCAGGATATTGGCTCACTGCAACCTCCGCCTCCTGGGTTCAAGCAATTCTCTTGCCTCAGCCTCCCAAGCAGCTGAGACTACAGGTGCCTGTCACTATGCCTGGCTTTTTTGTATTTTTGCAGAGACAGGGTTTCACTATGTTGGCCAGGGTGGTCTTGAACTCCTGACCTTGTGATCCACCCGCCTCAGCCTTCCAAAGTGCTGGGATTACAGCCATGAGCCACTGCGCCTGGCCTAGCCAAGAAAATCTTAACATGATTTTCAAAAAGAGAAACCATTAATCCAGGTTTCCATTCTCCATTTTTTAATCTAGAAATCTGCCAACCAGATTAAAGCAGCATAACCTGATGCTGGAACACAGATTAACTTTATCTCAACAGGCCGGGCGCGGTGGCTCAAGCCTGTAATCCCAGCACTTTGGGAGGCCGAGGCGGGTGGATCACGAGGTCAGGAGATCGAGACCATCCTGGCTAACATGGTGAAACCCCGTCTCTACTAAAAATACAAAAAACTAGCCGGACGTGGTGGCGGGTGCCTGTAGTCCCAGCTACTCGGAGGCTGAGGCAGGAGAATGGCGTGAACCTGGGAGGCGGAGCTTGCAGTGAGCCGAGATTGCGCCACTGCACTCCAGCCTGGGTGACACAGCGAGACTCCGTCTCAAAAAAAAAACAAAAAACAAAAAAAAACTATCTCAACAAAAAGCAAGTTTCAGGCTACCAAAATGGACTGCTTTGTTAGTTCAATTTTACTTTTTCTCCCCTCAAAATTCAGACTGACCAAATCATTGCCCACAAAAGGTCTTCCCCTTACAGCATAAAGCCAAAAATGAATTTAACATTTTTTTCTCTTTATTATGTCCTATGCCCACTGTTTATGAATTTTCTGTCTAACACTCACAGAATCACATGGTCTTCACCTAAACTCTGTTTCTTCTGCTTTGGTGGCTCCTTTTGGTGCTGCTGCACTGGATGCCCATTTTCCACTGCCGTTCCATTTAGCAACTGATCATTTTGAGAACTGATACCAAGCTGTATGTCCAGGATCTCCTAAGAAAATAAAATGTCAATCCTTCAGTATCAAAGTATTTTATACTTTTAAATTTTCAATCGAACAAAGCCTCTCAATTATCTAATTGTGGCACTTACTTCAATTGGTTCACTTTGTCCATCAGGTTCATCAGTATCAAGTGCTGAAAGCTCTAACTCGATATCCCTATCAGGTTTAGTATCTGTTGAATCTTCTGTATAATCACTCTGTAACTAAGAAAAATACTGATTTTATACCTGTGAAACCTGGGGCTTCCCTTTTAAATTAAAATTAAAAATCCCAATAATCAGCCAGATACGGTGGCTCACACCTGTAATCCTAGCACTTTGGGAAGGTGAGGCAAGCAGATCACTTGAGGTCAGGAGTTCAAGACCAACAACATGGTGAAACCCTGTCTCTACTAAAAATAGAAAAATTAGCTGGGCATGGCAGTGGGTGCCTGTAATCTCAGCTACTCGGGAGGCAGGAGAATCACTTGAACCTGAGAGCCAGAGGCTGCAGTGAACCGAGATTGTGCCACTACACTCCAGGCAATAGTGCAAGAGTCCATCTCCAAAAAAAAAAAAAATATTTCAATGATCTAGTTAAAGAATTATTTAAGAAATCTAGGACTACAATTTTATTTCTATTATGAGTTTTAAAAGCAATCGATCATCTATCAGAGATATAGGCACACCAAAATACACTCAGTAATGGTATAACCAAGATGCAGCAGCAGAAAACAAATACATTAAGCATGAAGCCGAAAGATTCAGTTTCTTTACCTCTCCATTTCTTAGTTCAATTTCCTTGCTTAAAAGGTTTAAGGTAAGGTGACGGCCTTCATCCAGGGAATTCCACTTCTGTTGCATGGCCAAAGCATTGGCCTCTCTCTGAAGAAGTAATGAGTTGCTCTTGGCCTATATGAGGAGGAAAGAAAAGTAAAGTTAGCTTCCAACCATAGCTTTCAACTGGCATTCTATTTTTTAAAAATTCATAGCTAAGTTACAGAGCCTACCTGCTGAAGTTCAAGGCTCAAAAGGTCCCCAGTACTGGAATGCTTTCTATGACCAGATAAATCAGTAACAATGAATCTGTCCCTTTAAAGAGAAATATGTTTACTGTAATAAAAGTTAAGTCAATGAAGCAACAAAAGCAGTAATAACCATGTTTTATGTGACAGATCAACCCTGAAAACTTCAGTCATTCCAAATTTAAATGCAAATATTTTTCAGAAATTTGTTACATAGCTCAGACAAGCAAAGCACATTTCATGAACTGGGGGTAGGATGTGTACTCTTAAGATACATACAAGTCTGAGAATGGAGAATCCTATAGAATTAAGAAAAACGTTACCTTTCAATATAGTGTGCTGATGATGTGGCCTCGTTGCCATATGAACTCCACCTTGAATCAACAGCATTGACATAAGGGACATAATCTACAGACATGTAGAATGAAACAATGGTCAAAAAAGTGACAAATTAGTGTACTGATATGAATGTATACTTCTCAAAATAGATCTGTACTTTATCCCACTAGCCATATGATGCTGGTTAAACCACCTAATTCTGAGTTTCCCATGGTTGTTAAATGGAGGGAAATATTTTCCATCTCACAAGCTGGGGATTAAAAAGCATAGTGCTTAGGACGGGCACAGTGGCTCACACCTGTAATTTCAGCACTTTGGGAGGCTTAGGCAGGTGGATCACATGAGGCCAGGAGTTCCAGACCAGCCTGGCCAACATGGCGAAACTAAAATACAAAATACTCTCTACTAAAAATACAAAAATTAGCCAGGCGTGGTGGTGCACGTCTGTAATCCCAGCTACTTTGGAGCTGAGGCAGGAGAATCACTTGAACCCAGGACACAGGTTGCAGTGAGCCGAGATTGCACCACTGCACTCCAGTCTGGGCAACAGAGTGAGACTCTGTCTCAATTTAAAAAAAAAAGAAAAGAAAAGAAAAAGCATAGTGCTTAGAACATATCAGGCTAGGTATTATTTAAATAGATTACCTGATACACTGATGGGCTTAGTCGCACTTCCTTGGGAAGCAGTGGCCTGGACAGGATCTGTGGTATGGTAACCTGTACGGGAAGATCTGGAAATTGCACCCCATTTTGAGATGATGGGTCCATCACTAAAGGGAATTATTGGATCTTCTTCTTTTGTCCTTCTCTGAGTTTCAAATAAATGTACTCTTCTCTTAACATCGCCACTGTCCAGGTCCTGTGTAAACCAAAGAAAATCAACAAAAGGACTGTTGGCTATTACTTCAGCTAGTAAATATACGCTATCAAAAGACATGTAACTAGGTTTTTTAGTTAATTTAAAACTAGCTCTAGACTCAATGATAATCCAACAAACTACCATTAAACCACCAATGTTCAAATAATCTAAACATTAAATATAATTTATTTCAGACTTACCTAAATATAACCCTGCTGCTACTAATGAGTTATAAGGCAACAATATGAACGAATGAATAGAAAACATTCATTCTACAACGTGAGTGAACATGCATCATCTCTCACCTCCAACCCCTGCAACCCCAGCAAAATCATACCATTAACACAGCATTTGAATTAGCAATTACATCTTTGGGCTCTGAATCAATGGCATTTATACAGGAGCCTATGGTGCCACAAGACCAGGGAGAATAATGGGAAAGATGATCTTCTTCAAATTTTGTACCACTCACACTCTCTGAGAACTGGTTAAAAAAAAATAAATAGATAAAGCCAATTAGTAAGAAGCTTAAATTTACAAGCTTGTAACTACTATAAAGGAACTATTATAGAATTCAGAGGACTTCATAGCAAACAATTACACTCTTTCAATAACTAATATAAAAAACTGTAATAAGCAACAAATGGTATTTTTACAATAGAAAATGGCATGCTTTCCCTTTTCACTTTGTCCTTTAAGTGCTCATATGGAACATTTGACCAATACTATCAAAACCAATTAACTAACATTTATAGTATGCTACTAAATGGTATGGGGTGCTCCAAGAAAAAAAAAAGTAAGAGAAAACAAATACATAGATACACACAGAGGTCACAGTCCATATCCTAAAGAAGTTTATAATTTTCTTTTTTCTTTTGAGACAGGGTCTCATTCCTACCGCCCAGGCTAATGTGCAGTGGGGTGATCCCAGCTCACTGCAGCCTCGACTTCCCAGGCTCAGGTGATTTTCCCAGCTCAGCTTCCCAAGTAGCTGGGACTATAGGCATGCGCCACTATGCCCAGACAATTTTTTGTATTTTTAGTAGAGGTGAAGTTTTGCCATATTGCCTAGGCTGGTATCAAACTCCTGGGCTCAAGCAATCCACCCACCTCGATCTTCCAAAGTGCTGGGATTATAGGCATGAGCCACTACACCAAGCTGTGTTTATAATTTTCTTGAGAAAAAGAATGACATGTGCAAATAAGGGAATATAACTGATAAATTATGCAGTATCAAATAACAAAAGGAATTCAAAGAAGGCTCTGGAGCTAAAGGGGAAATAAATAAATTTTAAAGGGACTGTGAATAAGGAATACTTATAGGACCAGAATACTAAAGTTATACGAATCATTAAATCTAGTTGACTAATTATTCAGATTTAAAAACTCAAGGCCAAAAAAGTTAAATAACTTTTCTCAAGTCAAACTCAGCAGATCTGAGTCTCAGGGAAATACTCACTTCCTGAAGCATACATTGTATACCAAAAAAGAAAACAGAAGTGGCATCTAGCAAGCAAGTGGCAGCTCTGTCACTCTGTTGTCAACATATTTACCTGCTTTGAAGAAGTCTAAGTTTGACAAGACCAATTTGGATCTAGTTTAAAATTTCAATGCTTTATTGAAATATTTATGGGTTAAAAAATACAATGCCGGCTGGGCGCGGTGGCTCAAGCCTGTAATCCCAGCACTTTGGGAGGCCGAGATGGGCGGATCACGAGGTCAGGAGATCGAGACCATCCTGGCTAACACGGTGAAACCCCGTCTCTACTAAAAAATACAAAAAAACTAGCCGGGCGAGGTGGCGGGCACCTGTAGTCCCAGCTACTCGGGAGGCTGAGGCAGGAGAATGGCGTAAACCCGGGAGGTGGAGCTTGCAGTGAGCCGAGATCCGGCCACTGTACTCCAGCCTGGGCGACAGAGCCAGACTCCATCTCAAAAAAAAAAAAAAAAAAAACAATGCCTAGGATTACCTCAAAACAATTCAACGGGAAGAGGGGGTACAAATAAGACAGTACTGACTGAGTTGATAACTATGGAACCTGGGTGTTGGGTACATGGAGTTTATCATATTATTCTCTCTATACCTGTATATGTTTGAAATTTTTTATAATGAAAATATTTAAAAAATTTTAATATCAGAACTTTTGGGGGTGGGGAATAAACCAGAAAAAACTTAAAAAAGAAATTAATGGTTTACTCTAAATATAATAGTACTGAAAACACCAGATTTAATTAAAATCATCCTGGTACAAAAACTTATTTTGTAATGCCAAGAACAATAATTAACAGTGATGTAAAGAGCATAAATAATACTGTAGGTATTTCTGCATCTCTTATGAAGTAGTGAAGAAATACCTCAGACAGCACAGGATTCAAACCCCAGCTATTTACAGCTGAAAGATCTTGGGCAAATCACTTCTGTAAGTAAGATTCCTACCCTGTAAAATATAGAAAATACCTGCCCCCTAAGGTTTTTGTGAGAATTAAATAAAATAGCTTTATGCAAATGCTTAGTACAGTGTTGGCATGAGTAGGTGCTCAATAAATGATAGATATAAATCACACTATTAATAAAAAACCATAAAATAATTATACTACTGGAAAGATTTTGAATTCCTGGTAAAGGACTATGCCTTAACAGTCTTCAGAGTTTCATAACACCTAGCCGTTGTGCATATATATTCAGTGTTTACTGAACTAAACTCAACTGCACACCAAACCACTGCAAAATATCCAACATAGCTATTCCTGGTTTGAATGCGTAATTTGAAGTCAGCTGTTTGACCTATCCCTGCAACATTAAGTAATTAAAACCTTTCTTACATCCGCACGGAAGTCTACACTGAATAGAGGAGAAGGTGGTGTTGGTGACTGTGTTGCCACAGGAAGAGTTGAAGAGACAAGAGGTGCTTTCTGAGTGTGGTACTGTGCCCACTGATCTGGCTTTCTTCTTATCTGCTCCTCGCAACTGGTCTTCAAATGACCACAAGGTTCCTAATGGGGGATAAAAGAAACAATCTTAATCATCTAGGGAGTGGTGAATAAATTTAACTGTGTGAAAATGATGTAAACAGTTTATGATATTGTTGGGATAAAAAAATACAGCAGGGAAAGGCACCCTAGTCTATTCTCCATACACTTAAAAAAAAAAGGTTAATATTTATTCAACTGATGTTAAAAGCAGAATCTGAGCATTCACTTTTCTTGTTTAGGAAAGTCATTTGTATGTATGTGGTGATACTGAAAAAAGGCCCTAATCTTGTATTTTTAAGATTTTTCTACTTTCCCAACAATTACCTATCCGAACATAACATTTATTGAGCATTAACATGTGTGAGGCCCAGTTCTAAGAGGTTTGATTTTCTGATTAAATTCTCACAACAGCCTTATGAGGTAGGTACTACTATTATTTCCATCAAACGAATGAAAGAACTGAGGCATAGGGAGGTCAAGTAACTTCCTTAAGTCACACAATTAGTAAGTGGAGGAGCCAGGATATATACCTGGGTGGTTTGACTCCAGACACTGGGCTCTTAATGACTACATTATAGTAGCATCTTCACTTACCCTTGGTAAAGGCACAGTTGTCCTTGGCTCACTTGGTGGCTGACAAGCCACCGAATAATATCCATCTAATGAGTTATATCTTTCCCGCAAAGATGTCTGATAGACAGATGAGTGCATCACATCCATTGGAGGTAAAGAATTGCTTCTAATAATGTCATCTCGTTGGTACATAGGTGGGCGCCAGATGCGCCTGCTGTCATACACAGGAGCATACATTCCAGAAGGTACTGGAGGAACTGGTCCATACGGCTGCGGAGGAGGAGGTTGGTAAGGAGAAGAATTCATTCGATCTCGAGGGGAAAATGTACTGTAATGATCGGCATATGGCATGGAAGCAGGTGGGAGGGAGGACTCTGGAACATTATTGGACCTCACAAAGCGAGGAACACAGGGAGCCACACCAGCTGGTACCGTTGGAGGTGGTGGATAGTATCCTTGAAAATTGGAAAGAGGAATATTTAATGTAATCTTAGTACAATCCAACATTTTATAATGGCTTAAATCTACGGCAGCCCTTAATGCAGGAAAATACAGTATGCTTTGAACCTTACCTTACCCTGCTTTATAAAGCTTTATACCTGGCTTTTTCTTTTATTTTTTAGTAAAGACAGGGTCTTGCTATGATGCAATCCCAGGCTGGTCTCAAACTCCTGGGCTCAAGCGATTCTCCTGGGCCTCCCAAAGTGCTGGGATTACAGGTGTGAGCTACCACACCTGACCAGAAGCTACATATTTTCAAGATACCACTATATGAAAATCATTAACGTTCAATACTTTGCTAAAGTGCTCCTTAAAACACATGACAAAGCTATTAACAGACGGCTGGTAAATATCCTTCCAGGGCATCTATTGCCACTGGTTTTGGATTAAATAGTTACATCATTGATTTTTATTAACCTTTTTGGGAGCAGACGTTGAAGACCTCTCTCAAAATCTATGTGAGTTGTTCACTCTCTTTCCAAAATTGTACAGAAGCATACATAAATAAAACATTTTTTTACATCATTTCAGGGGACTTACAGAAAACCCCCTAAAGTTCACTCCTGACCCTGTATTTGATTTGTAGGAATAACAACCTTAAAGCTGTTAGTATTTAGCAGCACAGATCCTTGGAGAAGGAAAATAACTTATGAGTCATATGGTCAAAAGGATTAATTTTTTAAATGTAGACATTCTAGAACTATTCACTCATTTATCTAAGGGAAACAATGTTTCTTTTTTTCTTAGAATCCTCTAAAATTACTCACCTGTCTGTGGGTACTGTGGGACTTCAAAGGGTATCTGAGTCCTTGGATCTTGAAAATACTGAATGTTTTCAGAATGCGGAGGATATACTGGTACTCTAGTTAGAAATGGGCTGGATTTTTGAGGCACAGAATTCAGCTCTGTTCCAACATTAGAGGGCCCAGCTGAGGTAGCTGCTACATTACTTACAGGAGTCTTGGGTGGAGAACCAATTTTACTGGAGAGAAAATTTAACAAAGGGCAAAGGATAAATCACTGTCTATGACTGTCCTCCTTAGTAGAAATTTTTAATAAAATTATATTCTGAAACCATTAATAGAAAACACTTCAGATATTGCCACATTGACAAATAAGGCAATGAATTTCACTGCCACCTTACACAGCTAATTTACATAATCATGGTAACAGAGTCATATTCCTGTGTAAGCCACAGGGAATAAAAACGATTCCCAGATATTAACGTGCCTCATTAGTCACCATTTACCCATTTTTTTTTTTTTTGAGACAGGGTGTCACTCTGTCACCCAGGCTGGAGTGCACTGGCACAATCACAATAACAGCTTAGTGCAGCCTTGACCTCCTGGGCTTAAGCAATCCTCCCACCTCAGCCTCCCAAGCAGATGGGACTACAAGTGCATGCCACCACACTCGGCTAATTTTTTAATTTTTTTTGTAGAGATGGGGTCTAGATTTGTTGCTCAGGAGGGTCTCAACTTCTAGGCTCAGGCAATTCTCCCACCTCGGCCTCACAAATTGCTGGGATTACAGGCATGAGCCACCATGCCCGGCCATTACTCATTCTTTAAGCAAACATTTTTCCCTACTGAAGGTTAAAAAAAAGAAAATTCTGTTCAACAAGTTCTCAACCGAAATAATATAGTCCATTAGTAGAACTATTTGGGACAAAGAAAACAGACATGGTAAGAAAGGGTTGTTTTCTATGAGGAGTTAAATTAGCTGAACTATAAACTCCTTGAGGAAAGGCCACTTTTGTTTATTTTGATAACTCCTATATCCCCAGCACCTAAAACAGTTCCTGGAACAGAGTAGGCACTTGGTAAATATTTGTCAGACAAATAAAACAGTTCCTGGCATGCAGTAGGTACTCAGTAAACACCTGCTGGGTGAATGAAATGGTAACTCATTAAATTGAGGCAAAACACACCAACCTTTTATTATTATTATTTTTAACACAAAAGAATTTTCTTGGTTGAGTCACTAAGTAATCAGCTCAAAAGGATGTTATGGCTTTCTTAACTCCTTTTAAGAAGTCAAATTTTGGACGGGCACGGTGGCTCACGCCTGTAATTCCAGCACTCTGGGAGGCCGAGGCGGGCGGATCAACTGAGGTTGGGAATTCGTGACCAGCCTGACCAACATGGAGACACCCCGTCTCTACTAAAAATGCAAAATTAGCCGGGTGTGGTGGTGCATGCCTGTAATCCCAGCTACTCGGGAGGCTGAGGCAGGAGAATCGCTTGAACCTAGGAGGCGGAGGTCGTGGTAAGCCGAGATCGCGCCATTGCACTCCAGCCTGGGCAACAAGAGTGAAACTCTGTCTCAAAAAAAAAAAAAAAAAAAAAAAAAAAGTCAAGTTTTGACAGAGCTTTAGATATGTGATGACTGCAGAAAACGATCGTGTTAATTATGCAGGAACTCAATACACTGCATCTCAACCAGATTAGAGGGTTTTTTCTCAAATTAGAACAATCATTTTAAAGGTAGGGTATAGGCCGGGCGCGGTGGCTCACGCCTGTAATCCCAGCACTTTGGGAGGCTGAGACAGGCGGATCACGAGGTCAGGAGATTGAGACCATCCTGGCTAACATGGTGAAACCCCGTCTCTACTAAAAATACATTAAAAAAAATTAGGCAGGTGCGGTGGCGGGCGCCTGTAGTCCCAGCTACACGGGAGGCTGAGGCAGGATAATGGTGTGAACCCGGGAAGTGGAGCTTGCAGTGAGTGGAGATTGCGCCACTGCACTCCAGCCTGGGCAACAGAGCAAGACTCCGTCTCAAAAAAAAAAAAAAAAGGTAGGGTATAAAGAAAAAGGTACATGGGCTGCCTTTAAGTTTATCACAGATTAGTCTAGGAGATGTTTACTTGTATGTGTAACTGTGTATTAAAATGTAAAAAATAACTAAGGAACTGTGGGTAATAATAGTAGGTACAAATGTAAGGGTTTAGAGTATAAAGATATTTTAGGGCTGGGCTTATTCTTTACACAAGTAAAATAGAGACAACAAGGAAAATGATTAGGATTTCCTTGAAACAATAATAATTAATATTTATCAAGTGGTTATTTCAGTCTATTCCAGGCACTATGCTTTACATAGATTATCTGGTTGCTCCATGTCAAAATGTTATATACCTAAAATTTGGATTAGTACTTTGAAATGGTAAACTCATAGACTTTTGTTGATAAACAAAAAGGCAACAAGATCCACGATAAGGTCAACATTTATCGCCTCATGAAATCATGCAAGCTATCTCAAAAATTGGAACTTATGGGAAAAGCTAATCTTCAGTCACATCCTAGTGAGAATTAGATCACTATCCTAGATGACTTTCAGGATTCTAGGCTCTCCAATATGGCAGCTTCTCTCATATCTTATTGATTTTGCCTGTGCTGCCTTCTTCATTCACAAGGCGCTTCCTTCCTTGCTATCTATACTTTTGGATATAGCTCAGGTATCATCACTTCACCTCTAAGAAGCCATCCACAATACCTCTCATAGAATTATTATTTTTCCTGTGTTCCAATAACAACTGGAACAATTGTGTTCCAAAAAAAATTTAGATTTATTTTTTGAAAGTCTTTACCAGCTGGGTGCAATGGCTCATGCCTGTAATCCCAGCCTTTTGGGAGGCCAAGGGGGGCGGATCACTTGCAGTCATGAGTTCTAGACCAGTCCGGCCAACATGGCGAAACCCAGTCTCTACTAAAAATACAAAAATTAGCTGGGCATGGTGGCGGGTGCCTGTAATCCCAGCTACTTGGGATGCTGAGGCAGAAGAATCACTTGAACCCAGCAGGTGGAGGTTGCAGTGAGCCAAGATTGCACCATTGCACTCCACCTGGGTGACAGAGCGACTGCATCTCAAAAAAAAAAAAAAAGTTTTTACCCTAGTCTACTTTGTTAAAAAACTGAGATATAGTTCATTCTTTTAGGATGCTCAATTCAGTAATTTTTAGTATATTCACAAGGTTGTCCAATTATCACCACTATCTAATTCTGAAACATTTTCATCATCCCCAAGAGAAACCTATACACATTAGCATTCACTCCCCATTCCTGTCCCAGCCCTAAACCCTTAGAAACCATTAATCTACTTCCTATCTCTACGAATTTGTCTATTCTAGACATTTAACATAAATGGAGCCATATAAATATGTGACCTTTTGTATCCGGCTTCTTTCATTTAGCACAATGTTTTAAAGGTTCATCCATATCGTAGCACATAATAGTACTTCATTCCTTTTTTATGGCTGAATAATATTCCATTGTATGGATAGAAAACAGTTTTACAACATTATCTTGCCAAAACTCTTCAAAAGCTTATTTCCTAAACATGTATACATAAGGTCTCCATAATCTGGCACCAACCTATCTAATCTTATTTTATACCAGTCCCTAACATAAGCCTTCAGATCTAAAAGGCTGGTCTCCTCAATATTCCATATAATTACAGACAGATTTAATCCATGTTATGTTGTTCTTTTTTTCTGTAATTCCCCATATTTCTCCCAGCAATATAACATTTTCCTGTCCTTTAATCCAGCTTCAGTATTGTTTCATATGTGTAAATGCTAATATTACATAAATCCACAACTATATCATAAATCACTTAAAAGCAAAGGTATCTTACGTTTCATGTGCCAAAAACAGAGCTCCAAGATTGAGTGCATAAATAACATTTGTTAATTAGACAATGTTCTCGAATATATCTTTTCTAAAATCTTGCCCAGGGAAGACTGTAAAAGTCCTTTTTTTTCTTTTTTTTTTTGAGACGGAGTTTTGCTCTTGTTGCCCAGGCTGGAGCACAATGGTGTGATCTCGGCTCACTGCAACCTCCGCCTCCCAGGTTCAAGCCATTCTCCTGCCTCAGCCTTCCCAGGTAGCTGGGATTACAGGCATGCGCCACCATGCCCGGCTAATTTTGTATTTTTAGTAGAGAAGGGGTTTCTCCATGTTGGTCAGGCTGGTCTTGAACTCCCAACCTCAGGTGATCCGCCCACCAAGGCCTCCCAAAGTGTTGGGATTACAGGCCTGAGCCACCATGCCCAGTCTGTAAAAGTCCCTTAATAAACAATTTCTCCCATCATGTGCTGACTGCAGAAGTAGCAAATGTTACTGCTTATCTATCCATCATTGATTGCTATGTGCCTAGCACAATGCTTTTTTCCTAGCAGGCATATAACAGATACTGATAGACTATTTATAGGCAACAAAATCTGAATATCAACATAATTGATATTTTACTAAATCTTACTCAAGATTTTAGAGTTGGAAATAACTTTTCAGATCATCTGAAAATTTAAAAACTTTTTTCTAAAGGCATCAAAACCTTTTGACAAATGAAATCTTATGCTGACACTCAATAGCAATTAACAGTGACAATAATAATAAAGCAAATATTTACTGAGCGCTTACTATATGGCAGGCATTGTTCGAGGCATACTGAAGAATTAATTCACTTAATCCTCGCAACCAATATAGGAAGTTGACACCATTATAATTCTAGTTTTATGAATGAGTAAACTAAGGTAGACAGATTAAGTAGCTGGCCTAAGATCAAACAGCTGGGAAACCATGAGCCAGAACTTGAGCCCCGAGAGTGTGGTTCCCCCCACAAAGAGTCCCCCCACCCTTTTTTTTTTTGAGATGGAGTCTCACTCTGTCACCCAGGCTGGAGTGCAGCGGTGTGATCTTGGCTCACTGCAAGCTCTGCCTCCCGGGTTCACACCATTCTCCTGCCTCAGCCTCCTGAGTAGCCGGGACTACAGGTGCCCGCCACCATGTCCGGCCAATTTTTTTTGTACTTTTAATAAAGACAGTGTTTCATTGTGTTAGTGAGGATGGTCTCGATCTCCTGACCTCATGATCCACACACCTCAGCCTCCCAAAGTGCTGGGATTACAGGCGTGAGCCACCGCACCTGGCCAAGAGTCCCCTCTTAAGTGCTACACTTCATTACAGAGTATAAAGTGAAAGTGCTCTGACTGAAACAGAGCTAGAGGCTCAGCATTTTACCTGCTTAGGTTTCTGTTTAGTTCTTTTCTAGCATCTTTATGGAATCAACACTACAGTTCAAGAAAATAAGGTGTGAAAAAAAAATTCTGGTCCAGTCTCTTTGGGAGAGTTGAGGAAAACAAAATTCAGAGTTAAAGTCACTTTCCAAGTTCACAGGGCTATTCAGTTGCAGAGCCAAAGTAGAACTCAAATTTTTTAGTATTTAGTGTTTCTTCTACATCACAAAATATTCTGTGTAAAAATTCTGATTAACTGGTATTCATCAGGAGAAGTAAAAACACTCAGGCATTTCTAAAAAGGAAAAAGAATTTCTAGCAATCATTTTTACCTAATACCTACTTTTCAGTTACAGAATCTGCAGAGGGCCCAGCAGCATTCTGACCATTAGTGCCAACTTTTCCCACTTTCTTCACGGTCTCCAGAGCTCTTAAGGTACTGTCAGTACTACGTGAGATTAGCTGGGAAACACTGTTTTCTGCATTTGAAATTCCGTTTGTACTTGGAACAATTTTCCCTGTTGTTTCAGTACTTCCTATGACAGAAATGACATTTCCGGCTGTGGTTGTGACAGTGTTGTTTACACCAACTTTATTTAGAAGAGGAAACGTTCTTACAGTGGCATTGATCTTTTTGTTCCTTAATCGATACCTGTTTCAAAAACAATCAACAGATTGGTGAATATTTCACTAAATCTTACTCAAGAAAAAAAATGGCAATAGGCAATGGGAAAAGATTGAAAAAGGAGGAAACAGTTTTGACAACAAGTTTCTTCAGCTAAATAATCAAATACAGTCTGTATCAAATTCTACTGCAACAGATGCCACATGAAAATATATATGCCATTCACATATGTATATAATATACATGTAATTAATATAGCAAGCCGAGTATACATGTAATCTTTTTTTCCCCCTCATGCCACTCTGTCCAAGAATGTATTAAAAAGAACCTTTTGAAGGAGTGGAAAGAGATCATTTGAAAATTTTGTGTAACTAGAATATAAGGTATGTTATGTAAAAATGACGGGAACTGGCAATGAACTTGGCTGAGAACACAGAGTAAAGAGAAAAGGTATGCAAGAGCTGAAGCCATTCTCTGTTGTTACCAAACTGTAAAAGGATTATATAATTTTAAAAAATAATTTTAAAAACTCATTCTTAAACATTACACAAAAATAGAAATTCTTTATTACATTTTTCAGATTAGTTTATACCTATAGTTAAAAACATTTCTATTAGAGATTTTTCTGATACTAAGTTTTGAGTTTAAGGTGATCATTGGATATAATATTCTAATACACAAAAAGACTGGCAATTTGATTTTGGATTCCATTTAAGAAAATGTGTTTCCACTTATATACCAAAATTTCATTATGATGTAATCCTTAACAATGCTCCCTAATATATGTGTGTGTATGTATATATTTTTTTTATTTTTTTATTTTTGAGATGAAGTTCCACTCTTGTCAACCAGGTTACAGTGCAATGGTGTAATCTCGGCTCACTGCAACCTCCGCCTCCTGGGTTCAAGCGATTCTCCTGCCTCAGCCTCCCAAGTAGCTGGGATTACAGGCGCCTGCCACTATGCCTGGTTAACTTTTGTATTTTTAGTAGAGATGGGATTTTGCCATGTTGGCCAGGCTGGTCTCGAAATCCTGACCTCAGGTGATCTGCCCACTTCCGCCTCCCAAAGTGCTGGGATCACAGGTGTGAGCCACCATGCCCTGCCCCTCCAATATTTTTAAAGTGGTGAAAAATTAAGTTCATGAACAGAAAGAAGGCTATACATATTTGGGGTCATAATTATATATGCCTAAAGTAATCTGTTATTAATATTATATATAAACATATGGCAATTAAATATGAACAGTGTTAGTAATAAGCAATGCCTTCACAATAGTTTCCCTTTTAGTCCTCTGGTATCTATCAACAGCTTCATTATTCAATCCTTTTCTTCTCCTTCTCTTTTTTTTTTTTTTTTTTTTTTTTGAGATAGAGTCTCGCTCTGTCGCCCGGGCTGGAGTGCAGTGGCGCGATCTTGGCTCACTGCAAGCTCCGCCTCCCAGGTTCACGCCATTCTCCTGCCTCAGCCTCCTGAGTAGCTGGGACTACAGGCGCCCGCCACCGCGCCCGGCTAATTTTTTTTTATTTTTAGTAGAGACGGGGTTTCACCGTGGTCTCGATCTCCTGACCTTGTGATCCGCCCGCCTCGGCCTCCCAAAGTGCTGGGATTACAGGCGTGAGCCACCGCGCCCGGCTCTTCTCCTTCTCTTTAACATGTAAACACTGGCAGAGGAACATGATGCTCAATAAGAGACAAGTGCTCCTAGATAAGACTGGCTAAAAGTGAAGTAACAGAACATTAAAAAAAAAAAACAGGTGATAGCCAGTTTACACAACCTTTTTTTTTTTTTTTTTGAGACGGAGTTTAGCTTTTGTCACCCAGGCTGGAGTACAATGGCGTGATCTCAGCTCACTGCAACCTCCGCTTCCTGGGTTCAAGCAATTCTCCTGCCTCAGCCTCCGGAGTAGCTGTCATTACAGGCGCGTGCCTACCACCACACCTGGCTAATTTTTGTATTTTTAGTAGAGACGGGGTTTCATCATGTTGGCCAAGCTGTTCTCGAACTCCTGACCTCAAGTGATCCGCCCGCCTTGGCCTCCCAAAGTGCTGGGATACAGGCATGAGCCACCGTGTCCGGCCAACATCATCTTACAGATAAGAGGAAAAGCAATAATTACATCTTTCAAGAAGGAAGGGCATGAGCAGACCTATATTTTAGGAAGGCAATCTGGTGGTCTGGAGGGGCCCAAAGATCCCTATACCTTCCTTCACATGCTCTCTGAAACCTACTCTCATTATTCTTTTCCTCAGAGTTTTTATACAAAATATCGTGTCTCCTTGCTTTCCATCTTCAAAAAACAAAACTTGGCCGGGCATGGTGGCTCACACCTTTAATCCCAGCACTTTGGGAGGCTGAGGAGAGTGGATTACCTGAAGTCAGGAGTTCGAGACCAGCCTGGCCAACATGGTGAAACCCTGTCTCTACTAAAAATACAAAAATTAGCCAGACATGGTGGCACACGCCTGTAATCCCAGCTACTCGGGAGGCTGAGGCAGAAGAATTGCTTGAGCCTGGGAGACAGAGGTTGCAGTGAGCCAAGATCGTGCCACTGCACTCCAGCCTGGTCAACAGAGCGAGACTCTGTCTCAAAAAAAACAAAAAAACCCAAAAAAAAACAAAAAAAGCAAGAGATAATCCACAAGGTTGCTCTAGAAAGCAAAAAATAAAGTTTTGACTATCAACCTCTCAAAAGAGAGTCAGGAGAAATAAAATCTTAACCAAGTGAGTGAGGTAAAGTAAGTGACAACTAGTGATATACATTGGATTCTTAGTATTGGGGCAGCTACAGGCTGTCTTTTTAGAGACAGGGTCTCACTATGTTGCCTAGACTGCCTTAAATCCTAAATTCAAGTGATCCTCCCAGCTCTGACTCCAGAGTAGCTGGGACTACAGATGTGCACCACCATGCCTAACTCTCCCTATTCTTTTTAAATCCCTTCTTACCCATCTTAGAATCCACTATCTACCATTAACTCCTCCCTTGTAAATAACTTTTAACTCCCTTGATCCACACTCCCTCTGTACAACTCACTTGGTAAAAGCTCAATCCAATTCTTTACTTATTTTGTGCCTGCTCCCAAGCAGCTAAATGTTGGAGAAAAATCGTGCAGTCACAATCCCTTCAAAATTACAAATAAGCAATTCATTAATACCCTTCTTTACTAAGTTCATTTTCCCATCTCCAACAGCCTTTTCCCCTCCACTTTCAACCACCCCTCCTACAGCTAAATGATACTGTCTCCCACTTAACCACGAAAACAGATGAAAGCAGAGAATTACTTATCTTTCCACTACTAATTTCAGTAACCCTCCTGCACCTGTAGCCACATTCCTCTTAAAGATAAGGGGCAATGAGTTCCTGTTCCTGACTAAAGCCAGTCTCACCACCTGTGGCCTAGGTCTCAAGTCCATCTGCCTCCCTCTAAGACTTCACTTAGGTAATTATCTTTTTTTCTCTTGGACACCTTCTTCGACTATCTGTTCAAATGTTGTATCTTCTAAGAGTCTTTCCTAGACTATCCTATCTAAGAGATTTCCCCTTTCTCAATCATTCTTTTTCTCCTTTGTGTGTTTTTTTTCATACTGCCTGTCATTACAAGAGATGATATATTTATTTATTTCATGTCTGTCTTCTTACTACAATGTAAGCCCCCGGAGGACAAGAATTTTGCCTTTCTTGCATCTATCTTTAGCACATAATACACTGCCTCATAACATCCTAAGTGCCCAATTATTATTATTTTAAAGGCAGGGCATGCCCAGACAATTTTTTTTTTTTTTTTTTGGGTAGTAGAGACAAGGTCTTGCTATGTTGCCCAGGCTGGTCACAAACTCCTGAGCTCAAGTGATCTTCTTGCCTCAGCCTTTCAAAGTGTTGGAATTACAGGCGTGAGCCACCTCACCCGGCCCCCAATTATTATTTGTTGCATGAATATAGAATAAGCTTCAAAATTCATATGGCCAAAAGAATCACTGATTTTCTGCCCTGATGCATTTCCCATTTCAGTAAAAGAGATCACTCAGTTATGCAGGCTCCATACCTTGGGGTCATCCTTGATTTCCCTCTTTTCTTTATAGCCCACATTCAATTGGTCCACGTTGTCAGCTCTACTTCCAAAATATATTCTAAGTATGACTACTTTTCATAATTTCCATTGCTATAGTCCTACCCGAGCTACCAAACTACCACCTGTGGACCACTATGGAAGTTTTACCTTGTCTCCATCCATGCAGACACCAGAGTGATATGTCTAAGACAAAATAAAAATCTCATTCCATTTAAAAAAAACTCTAAAATGACTTCCTATTGCAACCAGAATAAAATCCAAATTGTTTGCCATGGCCAAAATTGCTTATTTACATGTTTACTATTCCTTTTTCCATTAGAAACATCTTGAATAGTACCTAGTATATAATAATCTTTTATAACTTTTTTTTTTTTTTGAGACAAAGTCTCACTCTGTCACCCAGGTTGGAGTGCAGTGGTGCAATCTCGGCTCACTGCAACCTCTACCTCCCAGGTTCACACGATTCTCTTGCCTCAGCCTTCCCAGTAGCTTGGATTACAGGCATGCACCACCATGCCTGGCTAATTTTTGTATTTTTAGTAAAGACAGGGTTTCCCCCATGCTGGCCAGGCTGGTCTCAAACTTCTGACCTCAAGTGATCCACCAGCCTTGGCCTCCCGAAGTGTTGGGATTACAGGCATGAGCCACCACTCCTGGTCACTATTTGTTGAGTTGGTTGATCCCTCGCTTTTGACACTCTTCAGAATAGCAATTCTTAAGATCATAACCCCAACATTCTAGTTCTAAAACATATCCACATATTTACATAATATTTATTCTACATATTTTATGTTTACATATAATAAATACATATTCTAAAAAGGGATTATTGGGCATGCACATTTTGTTTCATTAGAGGGGTGTATAATAAAGAAAATATAGATAAAATTAATTTATTTAAGTTGAACAAACATTTGCTGAGTTTCTGGTGTTACGTGAACCAAGACAAACAGCCTATCCTCGAAAAGCTCAGAGTGGGGTAGCAACATGTATTTTTTAAACTGAAAGGACAGTCACATTACCTACTTCTCTAATCCTTTGTATTATCCCTGTTTGTTTAAACAGCAATAGAGTGTGTGAAGCTGGCTGGAAATAAGAACTGTATATTATTTGCTCCTCCACATAAAGATACTGAGTTTATGTATCAGGTATTTTCTAGATGCAGGACATATAAAGATGAATAACCCTTGCCAGGCGCCATGGCTCATGCCTGTAATCCTAGCACTTTGGGAGGCTGAGGTGGGCAGATTGTTTGAGCTCAGGAGTTCGAGACCAGCCTGGGCAATATGGTGAATCCCCATCTCTACAAAAAATACAAAAAAAATTTAGCTAGACATGGTGGCCTGTGTCTGTGGTCCCAGCTACTCGAGAGGTTGAGGTGGGACAATCACCTGAGACCGGGAGGCAGAGGTTGCAGTGAGCCAAGATCATACCACTGCACTATAGAGTGAGGTCCTGTCTCCAAAAAAAAAAGATTAATAACCCGTGAGATAAATGAAGTCTAGTGAAAACACACATGTAAATAAACAATTATAAATTTATTTATTTATTTATTTATTTGAGACTGAATCTTGCTCTGTCATCCACACTGGAGTGCAATGGCGCGATCTCGGCTCACTGCAACCTCTGCCTCCCAGGTTCAAGCCATTCCCCTGCCTCAGTCTCCCGAGTAGCTGGGATTACAGGTGTGTGCCACCACACCCAGCTAATCATACCATAATTTTAAAACTACTATGTATGCAGTGCTGTGGCAGCACGGTGAAGGATGCAATTAACGCTGCCTAGGGAAGTCTGAGGGAAGGTAATATCTGAGTATGATTAGAAATAGCTCTCCAGATAAAAAAGAGAGAGAAAATAATACAATATGGAGTAAACAATATAGACAAGTGAAAAGAAGAGTGAAAAAAATTTATATAGTAATCAACAGTGATTGATTGAATATACCTTAAAAACCAAGTATACAAATGGCAGAGTAGGGTTAGAGTATAAAATCAGGATGAGATTCTGTGATATACTGAAGAACTAATTAAGAATTTAAAGAAGACATACATATTTTAAAAATAAAATAGTGGAAGTGGAAAAGATAGGTTGAAACATAGGAAGATACTGGATAAAAAGTCATGGAAGCAGTAAAACAAACTGGATTACCATGTGAAACACTAAAAATGTGACCAATAATTTTGCTATTATTATTTTTGAATGAGTGATATTTTATACATTTATTCTTTTATTATTTTTATTTATTTATATTTTTGAGACAGAGTCTTGCTCTGTTGCCTGGGTTGGAATACAGTGGTATAATCTCAATTCATGGCATTCTTGACCTCCCAGGTTCAAGTGATCCTCCCACCTCAGCCTCCTGAGTAGCTTAAGATGACAGGCGTATGCCACTATGCTCAGCCAATTTTGTTTATTTTTTTTGTAGAGGCGAGGTCTCACTGTGTTGCCCAGGCTGGACTCAAACTCCTCGACTCAAGGTATCCACCTGCCTTTGCCCCCCAAAGTGCTGGGAAAACAAGTGTGAGCCACCACACCCAGCTTGACTATTATTATTTTTACTACTACTATTATAAGTCTGGCAAAAGATAATAAAGTTCTGAACTAGGTACTGCAGATGAAGAATGTGAAGTCTGTTTGAAGGTATGAGAGAGAAGAAAATGGATTTTCAGCATGGGCACTAATTGAGGGTGGAATGGCAATGAAACCACAGTTTCTTCTCTGACTTTTTTAGTCTAACTGCTCCCCAGCAAAGTATTCTCAAAAGCTCCCCTTTTAGCTAAAAAGCTCTATTTCAGGTATGGACAAGCTGAACATATTTCCTAGAGTCTCCCAAATTATCCTGATGTGAAATTCTGTATATGGAACTAGTTTGACTGGGTGCAAACAGCATCTTTTTTCCTTAGGACTCCTGTATCCTCTCTCTAGGCTCTTCAAGTGGGGAAAAAAACTGAGAAGAGAAGCATGTTTCTGCTCTTTTCACTGCACACACACTTATCTTCTATCACACTGCTGCTGCTTGTAGAGCTCATTATGTACAGTGCCCATGCTAGCCACTGAGGAAAGGAGACAACAATATGGAGACAACATAGACCATGGGAGTTACACCTATGGAAGGTAGACAAACATTTAATAAACAGATCATGGGCCATAGTTTCTGTAAAGTATTTTTATAAATAAAGTTTACAGCCATGCCCAATTTATGCATTGTCTGCGGCTGTTTTTTGCTACAATGGCACTGCTGAATGGTTGTAACAGATTCTGTGGCCCACAAAGCCAAAAATGTTTGCTATCTGGACTTCGTAAAGAAGTTTGTCAAGCTCTAAAGCAGGCCATTAATTAATTTTATATGATAGTGTGAGAAAGAGGAAGCTGGTTAGTATGAAGTGTTGGGGCAATTACCCTGAAAAACTGAAGGATGAGCTTAACAAAGGAATGGTCTCAAAGGCAAGGCTGGGAGTAACAGCATTATGTAAAAGACCTGAGGTGGGAAAGAGCACAGTGCATACCATGAACTGAGACAAGGTCAGTGTGGCTTGAGTACAATTAGTGTTGTGTAATGAGATCAGAAAGGCAGGCACAGATTACATGATGCAGGGTCTTAGAGGCCACAACACCGATTTTATATCTTAATCTATAGGACAATGAGAGCCTATCAAAGGCTTAGGTGAAGAAGGGCGGTTATGAGTAAATCTGTGCTTTTAAAATATTTCTGTTTTAAGGGAAATAATGGGAGAAGGGGTGGACAGCAAGAGATTTAAGACTAGTTAGAAGGCAACAAGAGATCGAGAAAAGGGGATGACAGCTTGGATCACAAGAAAAGAAGGAAAAAGAAAAAATTGAGAAATATATAGGAAGATGAATTGGCAGAATTTTTTGACTGATTAAGCGGAAAAAGCTGAAGGAAGGACAGCTGACAAAGATGATTATTATAACATAGCATATATAACAGGCTGGATGGCTAAACAGGGTACATGAGGTGAGTACAATGGAAGGCAGGAGGAGGAGATATGGGAGGAGAAAATTAGCTCAGTTTGTTTAAAGTATCCAAAAACAAAATGAATATGTCCACTAAGAGTTGATAAGACAGGGCCGGGCGCGGTGGCTCACGCCTGTAATCCTCGCACTTTGGGAGGCCACGGCAGGCAGATCACTTGAGGTCAGGAGTTTGAGACCCACCTGGCCAACATGCTGAAACCCCGTCTCTACTAAAAATACAAAAACTGGCCAGGCGTGGTGGTGGGCACCTGTGGTTCCAGCTACTCGGGAGGCCGAGGCAGAAGTATCGCTTGAACAGGGGAGGCAGAGGTTGCAGTGAGCCAAGATCATGCCACTGCACTCCCCTGGGTGACAGAGCAAGATTCCATCTCAAAAAAAAAAAAAAAAAAAAAAGTTGATACACTGGCCAGCAGAAGTAGGAAGGCTGGGATGAATTTTTTGGTGAGGTCTCAATAATGAAAGTTTTGTTTAAAAAACAAAACAACAAAAATTGGATAATAGTATTAAACCTTATATACATTAACTTTTATGTCTCGGTTAAATGGACATAGAAAAAGAGGTTACCCACAGGAGAAGAGAAAGAATACACAGGAAAAAAGAATGTTAAAAAGACCAAAAGTCATAAAAAAGATATATATCTGCTTTACCATTTTGCCTGAGACTTTGCTGCTAGGTTTAACTGAATCTGAGCAAATAAGACTGCAAGTATTTTCATTCTCCACAGGTGCTCAGTAGAAATATGGATTCCAGCTATAAAATGGTCTCAAAATATGACCATTGAGTGAGGGTCTAAATGCACATATGTTAATCTGGTACCCAGATCTTACATGCTTTGTTTTGTTTTGTTTTGAGGCGAGTCTTGCTGTGTCCCTCAGGCTGGAGTGCAGTGGTGTGAACAACTTACTGCAGCCTTGACCTCTGGGGTTCAAGCAATTCTTCCACCTCAGCCTTTTGAGCAGCTGGGACCACAACTGTGGGCCACACAGCTAATTTCAAAATTTTTCTGTAGAGACGGGGGTCTCCTTATCTTGCCCAGGCTGGTCTCAAACTCCTGAGCACAAGCAATCCTCCTGCCTCAGCCCCCCAAAGTGCTGGGAATACAGGCATGAGCTATGATGCCCAGCCCCCTTAACTTGCATTTTTGAAAGCCATCACAAACTTCAGGACTGTATATAACACTCCCATAAAAATAAAAAATTAAACCCATATAAAAGAGAATTCTCGACACTTACTTTTCAAGCTCTTCCTGAGAATGGGCAAATGTACAATTTGTTCCTCGTGGACAACCCCCTTGCTGTCGCAGATCTCGGCACATGCTAGTCTTGTATTTGCTGTTTGGCTGAGGCTACAAAAATGGAACACATTCAATGAGTGGCAAAGTGAAGATTCCATTTGTAATTCACTCTAGGAAGTTCAGAACTTTATAATTATACCTTTAATTCTTTTTCACATTAGACAAGTAATTCTTGTGCTGAAACAACTAATATTCCATTGTTTCCTGTTGTGAGTTATGTGACACAACCCTGAGTTGGCACTTTAGATATTCCTTCTGAAGATTATTTGAAACTGGCTCAAATGTTATTATGTCCATTTATTCATTAGTTAACAGAATGCCCAGAAAAAGACAGTATTTTTTCATCAATTTATTGCTGTCTTAAAATTCTGCTACCAAAATCAAACAATTTTAAAAAGCATTTAAAAAAGCCGAAAGCGGCCGGGCGCGGTGGCTCAAGCCTGTAATCCCAGCACTTTGGGAGGCCGAGGCGGGTGGATCACGAGGTCAGGAGATCGAGACCATCCTGGCTAACATGGTGAAACCCCGTCTCTACTAAAAATACAAAAAACTAGCCGGGCGTGGTGGCGGGCGCCTGTAGTCCCAGCTACTCGGAGGCTGAGGCAGGAGAATGGCGTGAACCTGGGAGGCGGAGCTTGCAGTGAGCCGAGATCGCGCCACTGCACTCCAGCCTGGGTGACACAGCGCGAGACTCCGTCTCAAAAAAAAAAAAAAAAAAAAAAAAAAAAAAGCCGAAAGCTTTGTCTACTTAAACTTTCTCAGAAAAGGTAGAATACAATTCCCCCAGAAGTGAAAAATTACCAATTAACTTGTCAACTTGAGGGTACAACTCTCAGGCTTAAACTATCTGAGTTCACACAATGCGGCAGAATATTAAAATTCCACTATGACTTCTACAGTTTGCATCAAAATCTAAGATATTCTTATTCTTATGAGCCTAAGATGAAAACATTTGCTTTTCAGTCAACATTTTAAGTTATAATGTCTCCTAAGAATGAGGAAAGAAGAGTACAAAGTGTGGGTTTGATCCCAGCTCTTACTGACAGCATAATCTTTTTTATTTATTTTTATTTTTATTTTTGAGACGGAGTCTGGCTCTGCTGCCCAGGCTGGAGTGCAGTGGCGCCATCTCGGCTCACTACAAGCTCCACTTCCCCGGTTCACGCCATTCTCCCTGCCTCAGCCCCCAAGGAGCTGGGACTACAGGTGCCTACCACCACGCCTGGCTAATTTTTTGTATTTGTAGTAGAGATGGGGTTTCACTGTGTTAGCCAGGATGGTCTCGATCTCCTGACTTCGTGATCTGCCCCCCTTGGCCTCCCAAAGTGCTGAGATTATAGGCATGAGACACTGCACCCACCCCCTGACAGCACAATCTTATATTACTTAACCTCTTTGAATTTCAGCTTGGACATAGCAACTACATTGCAGGTGACTGTGAGGATAAGAAATAATACACGTAAAACATTGAATGTAGTGAATGGCTCATAATAACTTAATAAACAGAAGTTATTAGTATAAAGGATTATATCTTAACTTCTTTTTATTTTATTTTATATTTTTGGAGACAAGAGTCACTCTATCGCCCAGGCTGGAGTGCAGTGGCGCTATCTCGGCTCACTGTAGCCTCTGTCTCCCGGGTTCAAGCGATTCTCCTGACTCAGCCTTCTGAGTAGCTGGGATTACAGGTGTCCATCACCATGCCAGGCTAATTTTTGTATTTTTTTTTTTTTTTTTTTAGTAGAGACGGGGTTTCACCATGTTGCCCAGGCTGGTCTCGAACTTCTGACCTCAAGTGATCTGCTCACCTCGACCTCCCAAAGTGCTAGGATTACAGGCGTGAGCCACTGTGTCTGGCCAGGATTATATCTCAATTTCTAAAGTACATTGAAAATTACCTTGAAAATTCAAATTTCATCTGGGCACGGTGGCTCACGCCTGTAATCCCAGCACTTTGGGAGGTCGAGGTGGGCAGATCACCTGAGGTCAGGAGTTTGAGACCAGCCTGGCCAACATTGTAAAACCCTTTCTCTACAAAAAATACAAAAATTAGCAGGGCATGGTGGCGCTTGCCTGTAATCCCAGCTACTTGGGAGGCTGAGGCAGGAGAATTACTTGAACTCAGGAGGCAGAGGTTGCAGTGAGCTGAGATAGCATCACTGCACTCCAGCCTGGGCAACAGAGTGAGGCTTTGTCTCAAAAAAAAAAAAAAAAAAGAAAAGAAAAAAGAAAATTCAAATTCCATAAATGACAATTTCCCACGGTAGAAAAGAATTAGACAAAACGTTTGGAATCAATTATCTACATTTGGTCAAAAAAATTCTGTAATGAACTATACTCACATCTAAGATACCCTCAAAACTCTTGCTGTGCTATAAAATGTTACCAAGTACATTAAAAACTGGGTTTCTCCCAAAAGAACAGAGATGGTAAAAACTTATGAGTCACATACTGAGTCCAATTAACAAAACAGCTTGTTAAGATGTTCAGGATGAAACTGAGTTAGAGATAATAGCAGTCAGAAATGTAATAAATATACTTACCTGAGGGGTCTCATGGCCTTTTCTACTATAATTTTGTATGAAGTCCACAAGGCCATGAACTACTGTTTTAACAGCTACCATTGCATTTTCTAGCTGCTCCCAAGTTGGTGAAACAGCATCTAAAATAAGCCACCAAGGGCATGGGGGTTGGGAGGGGAAGAATGTTAGCAGTAATTCTCTTGTATTATTCACCTCGAAAGTAGAAAAAAATATAAGCAACTGAGCATGTTCCCACATACCTGGATTAGGGTCTATGTTTGCAAGAAGCTCTAAATGAGGTCTCAGTCTATTTAAGTTAGCTGGGTCACCTGTTCGTTGCAAAACAATTGTCAATTCCTGGACACTCTTTGCAAATGACTCTGGAGACTGTAGCTAACAAACAGAAATGAGAATGCTTTTTACTTTGGTTCTCATGACACATTTATATTCAAATACTTTCAATTTTCAACACATTTAATAGGTTTTCAAGTGTCTTCAGGTTCCATAGTAGGACTATCAGTGATGAATTAAATTTTCACCTCAGAATCTGCCCTATGAAATTCATCATTAGACACTTAGAAAACTTATAAGCTGTATTAACTCTCTGAGGTCAGAATATAGATAAGCTTGAAATTTTGTAAGCCTCACTGCTTTTATGCTAGTATCATGTATTTGTTTCCCTGTTGCATCCCTTTATTTTGCAAGTAGAAAAATAAAAAGAAAATAAGGATAATTTATAAGAGTCTGACATTTAAAAACACAGGAATCTCCAACTGTTTGTGTATAGACTCTTTAGAATATTCTATTACTCTTCAACGTAACAGCAATGGTAGAACATCAGCATCTCTAATTTCACAAACCTTATCAATGATAGACTGCATGTGTGATTTATGAGCCAAATCACCATACAAAAGAGAGGACCACTGTTCAGGTGAAATACGGAGTCCTGCTTCCATAGCAATATGAACAATTTGGGCATCATGTTCCCTGCGTAACGCTTCATAACTCCGAAATTCTTCCTTCAGCTGCATTAAGGAAGAGTCTTCGTCTCTTTTGGTAACCTAAGAAATAGAAAAGAGAAAAAGAAACTCATCAGAATTGGTCTGTGCTTTCTCCCTTCAACTGATTCGTTTATTCTTTTTTCACGGAGGCTGGGGGATACTTACATATCAGACACCACACAAATAAGGTACATAGATAAGATAATGTCCTGACCACAAATTCTTTCTGGAACAAAACAGAACTTACATAACTAAATACATAATCCCTGCCTTCAATGATTTCAGCCACTGTTAAGAAAGAGAAACTTGTAAGTAGAAAATTACAGTAAAAGTGCTATTATAAGGCTTGATGGCAACAAAGAGGAAAAGGAATTAAATTAGCGAGAAGAACGGGATTTCAGAAAAGGCTTCTCCCAGCTGAAAGCTACATGAATTCATTTGTGTACAATAAATATGAGTTTCCTGAGCAAAGAAAGGTGAGGAGGCCGGGGTGGTGGCTCATGCCTGTAATCCCAGCACTTTGAGAGGCCGAGGTGGGCGGGTCACTTGAAGTCAGGAGTTTGAGACCAGCCTGGTCAACGTGATGAAACCCCATCTCAAATAAAAATACAAAAATTAGTCGGGCGTGGTGGTGGCAGGCACCTGTAATCCCACCTACTCGGGAGGCAGAGGTTGCAGTGAGCTAAGATAGCACCATAGCACTCTAGCCTGAGGGACAGAGTGAGACTCCGTCTCAAAAAAAAAAAAAAAAAAAAAAAAGAAAAAAAAAGGGGGAGAAATAGAATTTTTAAAAGAGCAGCAAGTGGTGAAACAGAAACATGAAAAAGCAGAACACATAGGGTTAAGGTATGATACAGGCTAGAGAATAATAATAGAGGGCATTATATACTACGGTAGGAAATTTGGATATTATCATGAAGGGAATGTGAACCCACTGATTTTTTTGGAGGGGTGGGGATGGGGAGGACAGGGTCTCACTTTGTCACCCAGGTTGGAGTGCAGTGGCACGATCTAGGCTTGCTGTAGCCTTGACTTTCTGGGCTCAAGCAGTCTTCTCGCTTTGGCCTCCCAAAGTGCTGGGATTACAGGGCTGATTTAGGATTTTTAAGCAGAGAAGTGACATGATCAGATTTATGTTTTAAAAAACATCACTTTGGTAACAGGAGAGGATAAAGATAGACAAGCAAGGAATCCAGCTAATAGGTACACATATATTAGTACTACCACATGATAATTAAGAAATTTTCTTGGGAGGCTGAGGCAGGAGGATGGCCTGCGCCCAGGAGTTCAAGGCTGCAGTGAATTATGATGGCACCACTGCACTCCAGCCTAAGCAACAGAGCGAAAGTCCGTCACTTAAAAGAAGAAATTTTCTGCTACCCCAGAAATTATCATCAGGGTATATAGCTTTAACCTCTACTTAAGTAGTAAAAAACTATACATTAAAAAGTTACAGAGTTTTATAGGGCCTAGTGAAGTGTGTAGAAATAGAGATTAATTTCAATAGTTGCCCTAAGAGCATGAAACTAAACATTATGACTATGAAGCAGATAGTGTCCAAGTCTCATTAGTGGAGTTAAATGAATTAATCCCAACACATTTCTATTACCAATTACCTGTTATCTCAAACTAAGCGGTCTGCCAAGAAAACAGTTTTCTGTCTGTACTATTTTCACTCTTGGGAGCTATAAAACCAACAAAATAACCTAAATAAGCTTTGGTTTCAAATTTAAATGTTTTACTTTCATAGAAGCCAATAGGCCTTTCTACTTCCAAGTACATGAGACATTCTCAAGACCCAGGCAGCAACCTACACTCTTGGATCATAAAAACACTTTAAGGATTCAGCTTGCTTTCAGTATCTCTTACTACCTGCTAGCCTATTAGACAATGAAGCTACATTTTAAAATATATTGGGGTTCTTCCCTACCCTTTCCACTAAACAAAAAACAACATCTAAAAGCAGAGTGGACCAATCTCCTCAACCTTCCATTTCCTTGTTGTATGTGAGATAACATGTAGGCCATTTTCAGATTAAAGGTATTAATCTAATCACTACAGAGAATGAGATAACAAAAATAATAATGGGTTACAAAGTTTACATACTCCTTATGAAGTTTTCAATATAGTTCCTAATTTCCTTTTAAGACACTAAATGTAAAGAAATTAGGTTTCTGCAGTCCACTTTTACTTGATAAGAGTCAAGTTTACCAAATGATTTCCTTATGTTCTTTCTGTTACTGACATCTTCACATATATACTCTTATTTTGCCAATAGATAGTAACAGGTACTACCAAAAGGTGGTACCGCAGATGCAATCAATGCAGAAGGAAAGTTTCCTCTCAACTCTTGTAAGCATTCTGTATTGCTAGGGCCTCTAGACTGGGTAACAGGAATTTCAGGAAGTATCTGTCTCACAAACAGGCATGTCTTTCCATAGATACTTAGTGCTTACCTTAAAACAAGAAGCTCGATACAGTAGTTGCACAACATGACCAATACTTGTTTTTGATGCCTGAGGAAATCTTGGTTCTAGTCTCTGCACAACAAAAAGTACCAGAACTTTCCTTGAGAGGGCAGAACCATCTTCCAATGCCAGTAATACCAGCTTCAAGGCCTCTTCTTGCATAGCTAAAAATATTAAAGGAACATAAGTTCATGACAAATGAGGAACCCATCAGATCATGTGTGTCACAGACATCTTTGGGTATTAGAGTTTATAGTGGCCCATTACCCATAATCTATATTTAATCAGCACAAAGAGGACATCACACGTACATAGTTTATTTAAAAGGTAATCAAGCAAAATAAAACATACTTTCCATAAATAAAACATTCTTCCACTAAATACCAATCAGAACACAAGTTAACAGAACTTAAAGTATCTTCTGTATTTAACAGTCAATTAGATGATGATAAGGTTAAGGTAAAAAAAAGTCATTTATAAAACACATAGCTGGGTGTGGTGGTTCACACCTATAAATCCCACCACTTTGAGAGGCCAAGGTAGGGAGACTGTTTGAGCCCAGGAGTTTGAGACCAGCTTGGGTAATATAGGGAGACCCTGTCTCTACAAAAAATGTTAAGTATTAAAAAAATTAGCCAGGCATGGTGGCATGTGCCTGTGGTTCCAGCTCTTGGGAGGTGAAGTGGAGGATCACTTGAGCCCGGGAGGTTAAAGCTGTAGTGAGCTGTGATCACGTCACTGCACTCCAGCCTAGGTAACAGAGACGGACCCCATCTCAAATAAATATATAAAAATTAAATACACAGAACTACTCTGACAATGATATGCAAAGGACCCACAGCACGCTTATAATAAATGGTATTGTTTGCATGCATGACACTGTTACTTTGCCTGTCAGAACTATTTTGCATATAATTTAAAAAATAATAGCCTCTGAATGCAAAACCCAAAGAAGGTATTAATTTCATTTATGTTGCTTTATAGCCAGGAATATATAGTATAATCTGAAGTTAATCATTAGAGAAAATCAGATTTCTAAATTAAGAAATATTCTGAGGCTGGGCACGCTGGCTCATGCTTGTAATTCCAGTACTCTGGGAGGCCGAGGCAGGCAGATCACCTGAGGTCAGGAGTTCGAGACCATCCTGACCAACATGGTGAAACCCCATCTCTACTAAAAATACAAAAATTAGCTGGGCATGGTGGTGTGCATCTGTACTCCCAGCTACTCAGGAGGCTGAGGCAGGAGAATCCCTTGAACCCGGGAGGCAGAGGCTGCAGTGAGCCGAGATTGCACCGAGCCGAGACTGCACCACTGCACTACAGCCTGGCGACATAGCGAAAGTCCATCTCAAAAAAAAAAAAAAAAAAGAAATATTCTGTAAAATACATAGCCTGTATTCTTCAAGAATATGTGTCATGAAAGTTCCAGAATAAAGACGACTAAAAAGAGACATGACTAAAACATACAGAAAGTGATCTTGAACTGGATCTTACACTTGAAGAAAATAAATACTATAAAAGATATTTTTGGAATAGTTGACAAAACTGGAATATGAACTACAAATTGTATATAGTACTGTATTGTATCATTAATTTTTAAAAATTTAATGAATGTAATATTGTTACATAAGAGAGTATCCTTGTTTTCAGGAAACACACTGAAGTATTAAAGGAACGGAGCATAAAATAAACAACCTACTCTCAAATGGTTCAGAAGAGAGGGAAAAAATAACAAATATGCCAAAATATTAGAAACTGCTGAATGTTGGTAAAGAATATACAAAAAATTCTCTGCATTATTCTTACAACTTTTCCATAAATACGAAATTATTTCAAAATTACAAATTACAAATACATGGTTATCAATCAAAACAATACAGCTTAAGAGCTGAAATATTATCTGGATTCAAAATACCAACCCTTTTTCTAAGTGAGGCTATTGAGGTCCAGAGAAGTTAAGTGTTTAAGCCAAGGTAACATATCTAGTTACCAACAAAATTGGAACTATAATGGCAAAAATCACAATTACTTTTGCACCAATCTAATAGAACCAAGGACTTTTAAAATTTTTTAAATTTTTTCTTTTTTCTTTCTTTCTTTTTTTCACCTCCCAGTGTTTCTCTGCTAGCAAGGACTTCTTTTAAAAACTGAGATAAAATTAACCATTTTAACTGCACAATTCAGTGGTATCTACTATATTCACAATGTTGTACAACCATCAACTCTAATTTAAGACATTTTCATCACCCCAAAGGAAACTCATTGCCATTAAGCAGTCACTGTTCATATACTCTATACACAGCCCCGGCAACAGTAGGCTGTCTGGTTTCTTTAATTTAATGTGAGTTTTTTTTCTTTTTCTTTCTTTTTTTTTTTTTGAGACAAAATCTCGCTCTGTCACCTAGGCTGGAGTGCAGTGGCACAATCTTGGCTCACTGCAACCTCCGCCTCCTGGGTTCAAATGATTCTTGCGCCTCAGCCTCCTGAATAGCTGGGATGACAGGTGTGCACCACCATGCCCAGCTAATTTTTTTGTATTTTCAGTAGAGACAGAGTTTTGCCATGTTGGCCAGGCTGGTCTCAAACTCCTGACCTCAAGTTATCCACCTGCCTCAGCCTCCCAAAGTGCTGGGATTACAGGTGTGAGCCACTGCGCCCAACCTAATGTAGTATTTTTGAAGCTCATCCACATGCAGCATATATATGCATTTATTCCTTTTATGGCTGAGGAATAGCCTATTTATGGACGTACTACATTTTGTTAATCCATTTATCACTTGATGGACATTTGGATTGTTTCCACCTTTTGACTATTACAAATAATGCTGCAATAAACACTTGTATACAAGTATTAGTTTGAATATCTGTTTTCTATTCTTTTGGGTATACACCTAGGAATAAAACTGCTGGGTCATATGGTAATTGTTTAACTTTTTAAGGAACTGACAAATTATTTTCCAAAGCAGCATACCATTTTACATGCCCACATTCTCCACATTCTCATCAACATTTGTTATGTTCCATTTTTTAAAATTATAGCTACTCCCAGCATTTTGGGAGGCCGAGATGGGAGGATTACTTGAGGCCAGGAGTTCTGAAGTTACAGTGGGCTAAAACCATGCCACTGCACTCCAACCTGAGCAATGGAGCAAGACCCTGTCTCTAAAAAAATGAAATAAAATAATGGCCAAGTGGGTATAAACAAGTATGTCACTGTGATTTTGATTTGCATCTCCCTAATAACTAAATACACTCAGGATTTTTTCATGTGCTTGTTAGCCATCATGTCTCTTCTTTGGAGAAATGTCTACTCAAGTTATGTGCCCATTTTTAAATTAGGCTGTCTTTTTGTTTCTGAGCTGTAGAAAAGAGATTTGACACCTAGTCTAGTGCTTCTTTAAAAGTAAACATCAGAGGCCAGGCGCGGTGGCTCAAGCCTGTAATCCCAGCACTTTGGGAGGCCGAGACGGGCGGATCACGAGGTCAGGAGATCGAGACCATGGCTAGCACGGTGAAACCCCGTCTCTACTAAAAAATACAAAAAACTAGCCGGGCGAGGTGGCGGGCGCCTGTAGTCCCAGCTACTCGGGAGGCTGAGACAGGAGAATGGCGTAAACCTGGGAGGCGGAGCTTGCAGTGAGCTGAGATCCGGCCACTGCACTCCAGCCTGGGTGACAGAGCAAGACAAGACTCCGTCTCAAAAAAAAAAAAAACAAAACAAAACAAAAAAAAAGTAAACATCAGAAACATCTAAAGGTAACATTCTTTAATTCTGTATGAAACTAGATTTTTGAAATATTTTAAAAATTTGTATAACGGAAAATTTTAAACATATATAAAAGCAGAGATAACTTGCACCCATAACACAGCTTTTGCCAGTCAGGTTTCATCTACTTCGTGCTCATTTTTGTAGTTTACTTTGGCTGGAGTATCTTAAAGTCCCAGACAATATATTACTTCATTCTTAAGTACTTCAGTATGTAATTCTAACAGATAAGACTTAAAAAATTGTTTTAATATAACACCACTATCACACCTAACAAAAGTAATATATTTTCTTTCTTTTTTGAGACAGGGTCTTATTCTGTCATCCAGGCTGGAATGCAGTGGCATAATTGCACTCATTGCACTTCCACCTCCTGAGCTCAAATGATCCTCCTGACCACAGGCATGTGCCACCACACCCGACTCATTTTTGTAGAGATGGAGTTTCGACATATTGCCCAGACTGGTCTCCAACTCCAGGACTCAAGCAATGCGGCGCCTAGGCCTCCCAAAGTGCTGGGATTACAGGCATGAGTCATCCCACCCAGCCACATTATTTTCTTAATGTGATCTGACATTCAGTCTGTTCTATTTTCACCCTTTGTCTCAAAAATGTCTTCTCAAAGTATCCAAAGTTCACATATTGCTTTTGATTGATGTATCTATAGGCTTTAGAAAAAAATCTGTATCAATTCTCCACCATCCTCTAACCCTCTCATTTAAAAGAAAATCCATTTCTTAAAGAAAAATTTTTCTGAAGTTTCCCACATTATAGATCTGATAATTTTGCATCGACAATATTTTTAATTTTTTATATATTATTATTTTTTGAGACAAGGTGTTGCTTTGTCACCCAGGCTGGAGTGCAGTGGCATCATCAAGGCTCACTGCGGTCTCAACTTCGTGAGCCTCTGATCTTAGCCTCCTGAGGAGCTAGGACCACCAGTGCATGCCACCATGCCCGACTAATTTTTGTATTTTTGGTAGAGATGGGGTTTCACCATGTTTCCCAGGCTGGTTTCAAACTCCTGGGCTCAAGCGATCTGCCCGACTTGGCCTCCCAAAGCTCTGGGATTATAGGCATGAGCCACTGTGCCCAGCCTATGATATTTTTAAGTATGGTCCTCTAGCCTCCTTAATTCATGTAAAGTTTGTTTGCTGCTAAGGGCACCTCTTATTCCATGCATCATGTCAAGATATACACAGTACAGGCCTATTTTTTTCCACTTTCAGTAATGCTAAGATTTATCAGTGGGTTCAGACTTTATCCATCTATTATAAATTTCCCCAGTTACCTCTCATCTAAAGGGTTTAACAGCCATAAATAATTCTTGTTGAAGCCCATTAATACATTTGGGGATGCAAAATTGTGATTCTTCTAATTGTATCATTTTCTAAATGTATTATTAGTTTGAATTCAGCTAAAAGAGGAAATGTTCCTCAATATGTAAGAATCGTTTTGTACATATTGTGTTTCAATGCATTGGAGTCATTCATTATAATGTTTAAATTGCCCTACTTACATCTAGTAGGAGCTCCTTCATGTTCAATTCTTTGTCCTTTCAACAAAATTGTCTCTCCCTTATCTCTTTCTCTGGGGGTCAACTGATCCTCCCACCTAAGCCTCCCAAAGTACTGGGATTATAAGCTTTTTTGCTTCCCCTCTCCCCACCCAGCACATGACTTCCTACCCCAGGACTGGAATAAGGCATTTACCCAAAGAGCCCTGCCTCTGTTTAGTGGGAAATGGTATATATGAAAGCCCACAATCTGGGTGTTAGGGTTATTCATCACTTCTAAGTATTTTCAGTGGACAGACCATGGACACTGGCATTTTTTAGAAATAGAAAAACAAATGAGTCTGTATTAAAATTGCCAATTCAAATTTAAGGCTGCAGGAGTTTTACTTAAATCTTTGATTTTATACTTGTATCTTTCCTTCTTTCTTTTTTTTTTTGAGATGGAGTTTTGCTCTTTCACCCAGGCTAGAGTGAAGTGGCATGATCTAGGCTCACTCAACCTCTGCCCCCAGGTTACAGCGATTCTCATGCCTCAGCCTCCCGACTAGCTGAAATTACAAACACCTGCCACCATGTCCGGCTAATTTTTGTATTTTTAGTAGAGATGGGTTTTTGCCATGTTGGCCAGGTGAGTCTTGAACTCCTGACCTCAGGTGATCCACCCGCCTTGGCCTCCCAATGTGCTGGGATTACAGGTGTGAGCCACGGTGCCTGGCCTTGTATCTTTTTTTTAAATGCTGAAAGTCTTGATTCTGGTGGCATTAACATAATTATTTGCTTACTTGTTTTATGCTACTGTGTGTCTGTTTAAGTTTCTAAATAACAATACCAGTAGAATTATGAACAATATGACAAATGAATATAATTTAGGATTTATTGTATATTCCACTAGGGATATAAAGGTCAAAACACTGTGTTCTAAAGTAACCTGGGCCGGGCGCGGTGGCTCACGCCTGTAATCCCAGCACTTTGGGAGGCCGAGGCGGGCGGATCACGAGGTCAGGAGATCGAGACCATCCTGGCTAACATGGTGAAACCCCGTCTCTACTAAAAATGCAAAAAATTAGCCGGGCGAAGCGGCGGGCGCCTGTAGTCCCAGCTACTCGGGGGGCTGAGGCAGGAGAATGGCGTGAACCCGGGAGGCGGAGCTTGCAGTGAGCCGAGATCGTGCCACTGCACTCCAGCCTGGGCGACAGAGCGAGACTCTGTCTCAAAAAAAAAAAAATAAATAAATAAAGTAACCTGAAATAATTCATTCTCGAATGGATATGCTACCAACTTGTTTTAGCTTTATTTTTAGGTATTATTTTAATCATTTTTAATTAAATTTTAAAAATATTTAAAGTTGTTTTATAATTACATAAAACACTTATGTGGTTCCAAAGTACAAAACAAGATAGAGTTGACAAGGTATAGCTTCTGTCCCTGTCTGCTTTCCCTTGATTCCTTGTTCTTCTACATACTGGTATTAGTCTTTTTTTTTTTTTTTTTAACCATTGTTTCTTTTGGAAAATTTAAATGATTAAGTTGGATTTTCTCCCTCCTTCTCTTACTTAGAAAGTACTATGCTGAGCACATCATTCTGGACCTTGCTTTTATTTTTTAACTTACCAACGTATCTGGAGGTCACACCCTAGCAGAATATATACTTCTTCCTCATTTCTTTCGACAGCTGCATAGTACTACACTGGAAGGATATACCACAGTTTATTATACTAGTACCTTATTATGCATAGGCATTCAGGTTGTTTCCAGATGTTTGCTATTACAAATAGTTCTTTTAAAACTTTATGCATTCTATACCTTCTGTTGTCTCTTTGGGATAGATTCCTAGAAGTGGGATTGCTAGACCAAAGGGTAAACACAGAGGTAATATTTTCAGATGTTGCCAAATTCCTCTCTTGCACCACTTTGCATGCCCATGACTACTGGATGAGAGTACCTCACACCCTTGCCAACAGAATTATTTTCAGACTTTAAGATTCTACCATCTGATAGGTGAGAAATGGTAATTTCTTGCATCTTTTGTCAATTTTTCAATTGGTTGTTGGTCTTTTTCTTCTGAATTTTTAGACGTACCGTATATATTAGTTATATTAGCCCTCTGTGTACATTTGTTACATAATTTATATTTTCCCCAGTTGGCCTTCTTTTACCTTTGGTTATAATTTTTTTGTGATGTAAATTAAACATAAAAATTATACAGTCAAATATCAATTTCTTCCCTTATTGTTTCTAGATTTTGAGTTAAAGTTAGAAAAATGTTCCCTACTCACAGGTTATACAGAAATACATTCTTTTATTGGTTTTTATTACCTATATAATTTATTTTTATTTTTAATAAGGATTTCTGACATGTTTGTAATTTATATAGTTTATAGAGAATAAGAAATGCATCTAATTTTGTCTTTTTCCACATTTTGATCTAGTTGTCCCAATATCACTTATTAAAGTTTCCTTTCCAAAAATAAATTCTACCCAAACTGTAGTTCTAAATCACAAATTTCAAACAATAAACCTTCTAGAAGAAAACACAGCAGGGTACTTCATAACCTTGGTATAGGTGAAGATTTTTTAAGACAGAACATAGATAACACTAATCATAAATAATTATCCCCTAAAAACGATTAAGAGTTTAAACATTTTTTTTCAGACCAAAAAACAGCTTACCTTTCTTTGGTTTATTACGTGTTCAATCTTAGGCCACTAACTTGGTTTTCTAATTTGTAAAACTGTAGCTATATTGCCTATCTTGATGGCAATTGAAGCTTAAATGAGAAATTTGTTTTAAAACACAAAAGCACTGTCTATCATATAAATTAAGATTAATAAAAACGGACTTATCTTGGCTGGGTACAGTGGCTATAATCCTAGAATTTTGGGAGGCCGGGCAGGCGGATCACCTGAGGTCAGGAGTTCAGACCAGCCTGGCCAACATGGTGAAACCCTGTCTGTACAAACAATAGAAAAATTAGCCGGGTGTGATGCTGTGTGCCTATAGTTCCAGCTACTTAAGGGGCTAAGTCAGGAGAATTGCTTGAACCTGGATGTCGAGGCTGCAGTGAGCCAAGACTGCGCCACTGCACTCCAGCCTGGGTGACAGAGTGAGACGCTGTCTCAAACAAAACAAAACAAAACAAAACAGCAATAACAACAACAAAAACAAATTTATCTTTAATTATATCAATATTTGTACATATAAAGACAGGCTGAGTCTCAGGATTCACTGAGCTTCAGAAATTGGCATCCTCAAGCCCCTTACTAATAAAAAAGGTAAGATAGTAACCTATCTTACCTGGCCCTAAAAACTGGCATCCTCGAGCCCTGACAGCGGCCCATAGATTGGCAGACAACTGCTGAGGGTTCTGGTGCTGTAATATCAGTTCTGTTACAGTTCTTTCTCCAAGGGAACGAGCTGCTCGCATGGCTCTTACACGACCTTCTTCTTCCACCAGTTGACAGTTTACAAGTGTCACCAGTTTCCTTTGCATTGGACGGCTCAGTGCACTCTGGTTCAAACTAGCTACACCTTTAGGAAAAGGGAAACAAAGGGAGCTAAAGTTTTTTCAATAAAAAATAAAAGTCAATTTTCATTATCTGTATTTAATGATTAAGCCATAATTCCTAATGAGTCCCTTGTAATGTGCTTTCATTTTCCTAACAGTATTCTGTCTCTGTTATTACATTAATATTATATTAATAATATTATATTAATAAAAGCACTATTAAACAATGAATTCAAATACTGTACAAATTTCAAGATGCAGTGACTCTGGTAAATTTTTTTTTTTTTTTAGACAAGGTCTCACTCCCATTGCCCAGGCTGAGCGCAGTGGCACGATCACAGCTCACAGCAATCTCAACTTCCTGGGCTCATGTGATTCTCCTACACTGGCCTCCTCAGTAGCTGGGACTACAGGCATGTGCCACCATGCCCACCTAATTTTTTGTATTTTTAGTAGAGATGGGCTTGGTCTCAAACTTCTGGGGTCAAGAAATCCACCCACCTCAGCCTCATAAAGTGTTCAAATTATAGGCATGAAGCCACCACGCCCAGCTTTAATTTTTTTTTTTTTTTTGAGACGGAGTCTCACTGTGTCGCCCAGGCTGGAGTGCACTGGTGCCATCTCGGCTTACTGCAAGCTCCACCTCCCAGGTTCATGCCATTCTCCTGCCTCAGCTCCTACTCAGCTCCCGAGTAGCTGGGACTACAGGCGCCCTCCACCATGCCTGGCTAATTTTTTGTATTTTTAGTAGAGATGGGGTTTCACCGTGTTAGCCAGGATGGTCTCGATCTCCTGACCTTGTGATCCGCCCACCTAAGCCTCCCAAAGTGCTGGGATTACAGGCATGAGCCACTGCACCCGGCCCCAGCTTGAATTCTTAATGACAATATTGGTTATTTTCAGAAAATAGGACAAGGTAATTTTCTCAATCTATACATTTTTCAAGGCATTTCTCAAGCAAACTCCTTTTCCACAATTTAATAGGGTATCCACATCAAGTCATTCCAGGTAAATGTACTACCAAGCCCTACTTATCAGTAAAAATGCATTTTATGAACTTACCTTTACCTCCACTTAGTGGTTTTAAGTAGAGTGCCAAATCCTCAACGCATTTCTTTGCAACCTCATAGTGTTTATTCTCACCTAGATTACTTAACTTAATTGACTGATGATCTGGTACCTTAAAAAAAAAAAAAGAAGTATTGCAGAAATATTCATTCAGCTCATGCAACTATTATTTATGTACTTGGTAATAATCTTGGTGAGTATAAAATTATAATGCATAGATACTACATGAAAGCCATTTAAGTAAAATTAAAGTCAAACACCTAGCCAAACTGCTTTCTATAAACCAAAAATGAGGCCAGTCATGGTGGCTCAGGCCTGTAATCTCAGCGCTTTGGGAGGCCAAGGAGGCAGATTAACTGAAGTCAGGAGTTGGAGACCAGCCTGGCCAACATGGTGAAATTCCATCTCTACTAAAAACTACAAAAATTAGACAGGTGTGGTGGTGGATGCCTGTAATCCTAGCTACTCAGGAGGCTGAGGCAGGAGAATCTCTTAAACCCAGGAGGCTGAGATTGGAGGGAGCTAAGATTGCACCGTGCACTACAATCTGGGTGACAGAGCGAGACTCCATCTCAAAATAACAACAGCAGCAACAACAACAAAAAATAACATACTTAATAGCAGGAGCTGTGTGGATTAATGAAGAAAGAAAAGAAGCAGAAAGTTAACAGTATTGTATCAATGCTAATTTCTTGGTGTTGGATGTTAACACTAGGTTAAGCTGCGGAAAGTTATACAAGTTCTCTGAATAGTATCTCTTGCAACTTTTTTGTAAGTCTGAAAGAATTTCAAAATTAAAGAGTGGAGAAAAAAGGCAGAGTTGTTTTTTCTTTTCCCCCCATAGCACTTATCACCTTTTCACTATATTATTTACTTAAGATAAGCATTATAAGATAGAGTGTTTCCATTCAAAGGTCAAAACTTGGGTAAAAATTGCAGCTCTGCTACTTCTATGAATGACCTTGAGTAAATTACTTAATTGCTCCAAGTCATAATTTCCATATCTGCAAAATGAAGATGGAAAATCTGTATTTTGTAGTGTCACTACGAAAGTGCAATATAATTCAACAAATATTTATATTTATGGAGAGCTTACCATGCACTGGGCACAGTTATAGGTACCAGGGATATATCAATGAGCAGAACAGACAAAATGTTTTGCCCTTGTGGAGCTCACATTCTAGCGGACAGTAGAAGAGGCAGCCAATCAATAAATTAAAAACATAATAAATAAATATGTAGTGTTTCAAGAGGTGAAATTATAGAGCAAAGATAAGGGGGACTGGAAATACTAGCGAGGGGTTACAATTTTAATTAGGGTGGTCAGGATTGGCTCCTTGAAAACTGTGAGATGTGAATAAAGAATGTGAAGAGAGAGGCTAGGCATGGTTGCTCACGCCAATAATCCCAGCATTTTGGGAGGCCAAGGTGGGCAGATCACTTGAGGTCAGGAGTTCGAGACCAGCCTGGCCAACATGGTGAGACCCCCATCTCTACTAAAAATACAACAGTTAGCTGGGCATGGTGGCGCGCACCTGTAATCCCAGCTACTCGGGAGGCTGAAGCAGGAGAATCACTTGAACCTGGAAAGTGGAGGATGCAATGAGCTGAGATTGGGCCACTGCACTCCAACCTAGATGACAGTGAGAGTCCATCTCAAAAAAAAAAAAAGAAAATGGAGAGAGACTGAACATTCTAGGCAAAGGTAACAGTCACTATAAAAGCCATCAGGTGGCAATATACTTGGTATATCTGAGAACTGGCTAAGAAGTCAGTGTAGCTTAAGCAGAATAAGAACAGTAGTAGAAGAGGTAACAGAAGTCACATTGTAAAGACCTGTAAGCAATTTAAGGACCAACGGAGATAACATTTACAAATGATATTAACACAGTACCCGCTGACCTATATTATATTAGCAAATGCTAAATAAATGGTAGCTAGTTTTTCCGCATTTTTTTTGAGATAGGGTCTCACTCCGATCACCCAGGCTGGAGTGCGGTGGCATGATCTTGGCTCTCTGCAGCCTTAACCTCCTGGGCTCAAATGAACCTCCCATCTCACCATCTCAGCCTCCCAAGTAGCTGGGACTACAGTCACACACCACCACGCCTGACTAATTTTTGTATTTTTTGTAGAGATGGGGTTTCACCATGTTGCCCAGGCTAGTCTCGAACTCCTGGCCTCAAGCGGCCTGCCCACCTCAGCCTCCCAAAGTGCTGAGATTACAGGCGTAAGCCACTGGGTCTCGTGGTTAGCTAGTATTCTGACAAAAAGTTTATATTTCATCAAATCTAAAATGTTATTGTTTGCAAGAGACATTATTTTATACTCCATTAACAAAAATATATTGCCAATTAAATTAAGATACACTATCGATTGTAGATGCACTTTGATTTCATGGTGTGTAACTTGATTATAAACACTGAAAAGAGATTTTGTGCTTTACAAGGAAGACTTCAAATTCAAGATACTAAGGGAATGAATGAAGTATTTTGGTTTATTGGATTTTCTATCAAATCAGAAAAATAATTCCTTTTTGGCTTTAATATGTAGTACATGATGTATAGAATTTCATCTTCTTCGTAACCTGTAAAATGGGGATAATAACCACCTGAAAAGCTATGGTAAGAATTAGTAATCATAAATGCTGAATACTTACTGTCAAACCTAATGTAAAGTAGACCCTCATTAAATAGAAGTTATTTCAAATCTAGAGTCTTGCTTTGATTCAATAAAATAATTACAAACACGAATTCTATAGCACATGTTCTTTTTTTTTTTCCCTAATGTTCGACTCAGGCATCACATAGCTCAGAGGTGTCTTCTGGCTTCTGTGGGCCACACCGGAAGAACTGTCTTGGGCCACACATAAGATACACTAACACTAACAATAGCTGATGAGCTTAAAAAAAAAGAAAGTTTACGAATTTGTGTTGGGCCACATTCAAAGCTGTCCTGGGCTGCATGCAGCCTGAAAGTCAGACAAGCTTGATATAGCACATGGTCATAAGAAATCATGCAGAATTTATTACTGACACATTGGTTTTTGGTTTTCCATATAAACATCCCTACATAGACCTTATTTTTTCATTTGCACTATTATACAAAAAGTTAAGTGAAGTAAAAAAGAGTGACAACGACAACAGAAAAACCTGTTTCTGGTCAAAGCTTTGATTACATTTCTTTTCATAACACCTAGTGAACAAATATGTACACTTACATAAAAATGTTTCTTATCCACCAAAATCACTTACATACATAAATTTTAGCCACAGAATTAAAGAAATATGTAACTATAATATAATCTATGGTTTGTATAAGGATATGACATTATCTAAAGAAAATCTTTCGCAGAATACAATCATGAAAATCAGGTACATTGAGATTTATTTTTTACACCTTAATGATCACTAAACATACTTTATACCTATTACTGAACAAAGTTCAATAACTATTTCATGTAACAAATTATTAGGTTGCTGCAAAAGTAATTGCAGTTTTTGCCATTAAAGCCACGTAAGATGGCCGGGTGCAGTGGCTCATGCCTGTAATCCTAGCACACTGGGAGGCCGAGGTGGGTGGATCACCTAAGGTCAGGAGTTCCAGACCAGCCTGGGCAACATAGTGAAACCCTGTCTCCACTAAAAATACAAAAAAAATTAGCTGGGTATGTTGGTGCGTGCCTGTAGTCCCAGCTACTTGGGAGGCTGAAGCAGGAGAATCACTTGAACCCGGGAGGTGGGAATTGCAGTGAGCCCAGATTACGCCACTGCACTCCAGCCTGGGACACAGAGAGAGACTCTGTTTCAAAAAAAAAAAAAAAAAGGCCACATAAGATACACTAACAATAGCTGATGAGCTAAAAAAATAAAAATAAAAATAAATCACAAAAAAATCTCACAATGTTTTAAAAGTTTATGAATTTGTGTTGGGCTGCATTCAAAGATGTCCTGGGCCGCATGTGGCCTGCAGGCTGGACAAGCCATTAAAATAATGGCAAAAACAGCGATTACTTTTGCACCAACATATAGTAAAATCTTGAACGCTTACCTGGGCTCCAACTAACTGGAGAAGTGCAAAGTTGACAGGAAGTACATCAATATCTGTGTTGATGGCAGTCTGGTCAAAAGGACAAGCTTTTCGATGAAGTTTATTCAAGCAGGTCTTGCAAACAGTGTGTGAACAACCTAAACTGATGGGTTTGTGCACATTCTCATCAAATTCATTATAGCAGATTGGACAGGACAGAAATTCTGTCCATTGAGCTGCCTGCACAGGCATTGTGGAAGCTGGACGCTCGGGTTAGCAGTCTAGCAGATCATTATTTTGCTGTGTAGTGTTTTGTAAGCTAGAAATGGACAAAAGTATGAATTAACCACATATTCATCATTCACCTTTCAAGAGTTAATTGCTTAAGTCAACCAATAGCTGCAGACCTAAAATACTTCTGAATAATTTTATAACATTTGGATGTATTTTTTAAAAAACCTATTTACTGAATTAATTAAATTTCTGAAATTCTGCATGGAAACAATACCTTAATAGTGTTCCTTTCAACTAAACTGTATTTATATTGGTTGCTCACATAATAATCATCAAAGCTTTTATGTTTTTTTCTCAATGACCACATCAAACAAGCAAATTAACTTTCCATATTCCATCTTTAGGAACACAAATTACTTTGGATCGCTGGGGTGTTTGTTTTGTTGTTTTGTTTTTTAAGTGTTTCCCTCGGATAACCAGTACCCCAAAACATAATAAGGTACGGCCAGGAGTTAGTGAACTTTGGAAACTACTCATCCAAATAATATTGTAGAGACTCAAGTGTGAAGAAAACAGCCTTGCCACCTTAAAGAGGAAATCTCTGACAAGACTTGGCTAGGAAGCAAAATGAGGTACTGAAAATCAACATATAAGAGAAGACTGTGATGAGTGAGAGATGATTAAGAGAGCTGTTTGTTCATAAATGAAAGAATAATGCTGACCACAACATACAGTGCCAAAGTAAAACCAACAAAAAAATTGTCTTAAAAATCTTGTATTGTTCATTACAATACTTCTGATAAAACTATATTATTTAGTGATTGATATATATAACCAAAACTGTAAAGTCCAATGAGGAAGACGTAGAAGAAAAAACATTATTCTAAAAAGGTATATAGGCATGATTAAAAACTGAAAAGGCACATGTGAAAAAAAACAGTGAGAGAATTTTTCTTGTTTCTAAGATCAAAATATTCCTGCCGGGCATGGTGGCTCACACCTATAATCGCAGCACTGTGGGAGGCCAAGGCGGGAGGATCACCTGAGGTCAGGAGCTCGGGACCAGACTAACATGGATAAACCCGATCTCTACTAAAAATACAAAATTAGCCACGTGTGGTGGCACATGCCTGTAATCCCAGCTACTAGGGAGGCTGAGGCAGGAGAATTACTTGAATCTGGAAGGTGGAGGTTGCAGTGAGCCAAGATCACGCCACTGCACTCCAGCCTGTTCAACAAGAGCGAAACTTTGTCTCAAAAAAAAAAAAAAATCCACAATTTTAGTAAAGTAAAAGATTTAGTAGCAAAACAACACTAATTTGAACACACTAAACTTCCTAGATTTTCTTTATCTTCCAAATTCAACACTTATATAAGTCTGACAAAAGCTCTCTGGTGAACAAGAAATCTAGGTATTTAGGGCAATTAAACAACCAATACTTTATTTCACAGGAATGTTTACCAACCCAAATATATTAGTTCCAAAGAAATTAGATGTTTAAAAATGTAGTCACATTCAGGAGACAAAAAATATATAACTGAAACTATTTTCCATTATGCCAACATACAAAAAAATTCTATTAGCCTTTATTGTGTTTCTTTTTTTTTTTTTTTTGAGACAGTCTTGCTCTGTCACCCAGACTGGAGTGCAATGGCGCGATCTCGGCTCACTGCAACCTTTGCCTCCTGGGTTCAAGTGATTGTCCCGCCTTGGCATCCCAAGTAGCTGGGATGGCACCTGCCATCATGCCTGGCTAATTTTCGTAGAGAAGGGGTTTCACCATGTTGGCCAGGCTGGTCTTGAACTCCTGACCTCATGTGTCTGGCTGCCTCAGCCTCCCAAAGTGCTGGGACTGCAGGCATGAGCCACCGTGCCTGGACCTGTGCTTTTATATTCACAAAAACCAAGATTAAAAAAAAAAAAAACTTGGTAAAAATGAATTACAGAGCTTGCTATGTAAAAAAGCACCCGCATATAAACTTTCTCAAACAGCTCTAACGCAAATTATCTAAAATCTTATCTTTAAAGTAACCAAATCTTCCAAGTTATAATTTATTTTACAACTTTCATCCTCAAATTACCACATCTATTAATGCCATCAATCTAAAAACCAATTAGTTTCCTTCCAACTTTAGAGATGAGCACTGAGCAGGTGAATATATCACTCCCTAAAACTACTGAACATTTTTAACATGCAGTTTTCTGGTTTGCAGAGTTATACAATTAGAGGTCTTTGAGGAAGAATGAATTTCATCTTAAATCTACTGAAAGCCCTAATTTAGTTAATAACTTGAACTGATTAAATATTTATGAAAACAGGACACTGCATGTAGTTTTTCATAATGGCCACCTGTTTGGAAATGTTAATTCTGTGGTTTAGGGTGTCACAGGCCACCTGGTAGTACAAAATAAGAGCAAATACCTTTTCCTTAGTTTTCCAAGGCCTTTCTCAAATGCTTTATATTAAAGCACGTAAGTGGGGGGTTGGGGGGGGAGTTTCAACTAAACAGAAAAATGCTATCTTTCATATTGTCACCTACTACACAGTTTTAAACTGCTTCAAACTATACCAGAGCACACTTAATAGTTTTATATTACAATAGTCCTTAGTGTGTTTAGGCATAGAAACATCAGAGGTTTTAACATAATTAATGCTGAGAAGTTTAATTTCTACCACAAATTGAATTAATACCTTTAAGATATAAAGAAAACACACTGCCAAAATTTTGGCAATAACTCTACCAAATTTTCTTCTCTGTGTCAGAGTATAACTTTCTGATAGTAAATTATGAACTAAACTTCCCTTACACGATCAGATATAAGAAATGCTTTTTCTAAAAATGTTTTTCTTCAGTGATATTATCAGTAAATCCTAGATTCCTTAATTAAGATAAATACAATATAAAATTTTATCTGAAACACAGAAGAAACTTCATTCCTTCAAAACAGGCACTTGGCAAATGTTTACCTAGAAAATATTTTTGTAACTACCAAAAATGGTAAATATTCTATGGTCTTTATAATTTAAAAAGCATATAAATGAACCATGGAGCACAAAGACTATATATTAATTTGCAAAACTTCTAGACCTATACTAATACATTTTATGCAACTCATTTGAGTCTATGTAAGTCTAAATTGCTACGAATATTTATAGTTACTACTGAAGTATTCTTCCCAAATAATCAAAACATTTCAAACTGAGATAAAATGGATTAAAAGGCCTACAACTCAAGATACCTAAAGTGATTCCTTAAGAAAAACATTCTAATTATTTGTATAAACTAATTTTAGTTACCAGTTACAAAAACTGAAGAAGGGTAACAAGATAAAGCATAGGAGTGAGAAATGCCAAATTAAAGGTGGGACCATAAACAGTTTTTCCCTCAAATAATTTTCCAGACTGCAAGTTCCTTGCTATGAGTGCTGACACACAAAACAGGAAGCATAATAGGCACCTCTTACATGATTCAAATTACAAACTGCTTTAATAAGAGCCAGCTAAATACTTTCATTTTCTCTTATTAGTCCACCATATTATGCAGCCAGTTCAGGTCTACAGCATCTGATTTTAAAATGCCAGAATAAAGTTTATGCTTCTTTAATTGTCATATATGTATATGGCATTTTATAATTCTCTTAATAAAAATGTAAACATTAGGGCTTAGTTCTTCTAATTAAAACAATCATTGTTTTCATTCTAGTTAACCCATGTGAGGAATATAAGCTACTGAAATGGACTGTCACAGTACTTCCCAGTTTAGAAAACTTAAAAATAATTAGTTTTGTTCTTAAAAAATGATATTTAAAGCATAAGTACAATTTGGATCTCAAGCTAACAGACAAGTAAAAACCAAAACACCAATGGAAACAACTTGTAAGCTAGAAACTCTGCATTGGAGAAAAAGGAATTGAATTGCAATTTAAAAGACTGCTATAATATGTGACTTTGCTGTTAACGTGTGAAGTATATATGACTCAAATTTTACTTCTTAAATACACTATGGGGTTGAACTCAGTTTTTAAATAACTATTAGATATAACTTCCAATGCATTCTTTTTTTTTTTTTTTTCATTCTGTTGCCCAGGCTAGAGGGCAGTGGTGCAATCTTGGCTCACTGCAACCTCCGCCTCCCGGTTTCATGTGATTCTCCTGCCTCAGCCTCCTGAGTAACTGGGATTACAGGTGCACACCACCATGCCTGGCTAATTTTTGTATTTTTAGTAGAGATGGGGTTTCACCTGTTGGTCAGGCTGGTCTCAAAGTCCTGACCTCGTGATCCACCCACCTTGTCCTCCCAAAGTCCTGGGACTACAGGCGTGAGCCACTGCGCCTGGCCTCAATGCATTCTAATAGGGCAGTAATGAGATAACTTCTTTTTTTTTTTTTTTTTGAGACGGAGTTTCACTCTCGTTACCTAGGCTGGAGTGCAATGGCGGGATCTCGGCTCACTGCAACGCCTGCCTCCCGGGTTCAAGTGATTCTCCTGCCTCAGCCTCCCGAGTAGCTGGGATTACAGGCATGCGCCACCAAGCCCGGCTAATTTTTTGTAATTTTAGTAGAGATGGGGTTTATCCATGTTGGTCAGGCTGGTCTTGAACTCCCGACCTCAGATGATTCACCCACCTCTGCCTTCCAAAGTGATGAGATTACAGGCATGAGCCATCTTTCTATTTTAACAAATATAACTAATATTAGTGATGATTAGAAAAATACTTTTTTTTGAGATAGAACTTACTTCTGACTATCAAATAATAGCCAATGGATAACTTCATCCTTCATATTACCAAAGTCCTTAGCTCTTTAATTATTCTGATTGTAGCAGGATAATCTATCTGGAAGTTTTGGATTTTTATACATCTACTTTTATTCCAATATATTTCTTGGAAGAGTAATGCTGATCTACAACAGTAATGTCCAACAGAAATATGTGAGCCGTTATAATCCAAGTAATTTTTAATTTTCTGGTAGTCACATTAAAAAAGGTTAAAAGAGGCCAGGTGAGGTGGCTCACACCTGTGATCCCAGCACTTTGGAAGGCCAAGGTCGGAGGTGGGTGGATCACTTGATGTCAGGAGTTCTAGGCTCGCTTGGCCAACATAGCAAAACCCCATCTCTATTAAAAAATACAGAAACTAGCCTGGCGTAGTGGTGCCTTCCTGTAATCTCAACTACTCAGGAGGCTGAGGCGCAAGAATTGCTTAAACCTGCAGTGGAGGTTGCAGTGAACCCAGATGGTGCCACTGCACTTCAGCCTGGGTGACAGAGAGAGACTGTGTCTCAAAAAAAAAAAAAAAAGTTAAAAGAAAATAGGTAAAATTATTTTTAGTAATACATTTTATTTATCCCAGTTAATACAAAATATCATTTCAACATGTGGTCAATATTAAAATTATTGAGATATTAAAACAATTTTGGTACTGTCTTTGAAATCTGGTATTTTACACCTACAGCACATCTCAATTCACACTAGCCACATTTCAAATCCTTAACTGTCACATGTGGCCATTGGCTAGTACTGGACAGTGCAACTCTAGAATATTTAAGATTACAAAGTAATACTCAAAACTAACTTTTATCAAGAAATTGAGGTAAAACTCACACATTTAAAGCTTTAGTAAAATTAGAAAACGCTGATCATAACATTCATGAGACTCGGTGCAAAACACGAATTTATTTTTAATTTTCAGCTAGCTTTATTTTACCAATGCTTCCTTTTCCCATCACTAAAAAGTGAAACTCCAACACAGTCCAAACTAAACAATAAGTACTTACTACAACCTTGTTATAAAGTTTTTTTTTTTTTTTAGCGTTCTTAGTTATTGCAAACAATGTAGAAGTTCAATTTTTGAATATAAAATCCTGAGTGTAAAGAAGAATGCTTTGCCAAAATGGAATTTTTTGGTTTTTTCAAAGTGGAAGACAGCAAATCACAAAAGCAGAGTATGATTTAACAAAAATATATGAACAAAGGACATAAGTCTTCTTACATGTCAGGTTGCCACAACAGAAATAACAGATCGTGGTAACTCAAAGGATCCACTAATGAACACGAGTGTAATTAAATCCTCACAGAACAAGTGCCTGTTTGAATTATAACATCTGCTTTTCCTAAACGTAACTAGAATATATGTTTTACATTCTGTCCTCTAGCAATTTTCCAAACTCTAAAATTTTGAAAACATGAATCTCCAAATCAACGAAAATGCCAATACTGAAAAACAGTATTTACATTGTTTTTCCTTTAACAGGATGTAATGACCTCTACTTCTTCAAAAATTGAACGTGGAAGTAAACAACGTAAGAAAGGCTTGTGAAGCTAGAACAGTGGTATAGCTTTTTAGACAGATAAAAGGTGTTTTAAAAAGAAGAATCTATTAATATTCTTAATATTGTAAAAAGTGTTTAACTAAGTTTGTATGTTTAACCATTAAAAGGCTGCACCGGCTAACATTTGTTTCTTTGCTTTTGAGTGACATTTTACCACTGTGGTGTAGCAACATTAGCTTTCTCAGGTTAACCAAAAGTTCCTACTGGAACTTAAAGTTTGACCAATACAAAATTGGAAAAAAGATTACTTAAAGCACTTTATTTGGGATACAAAGTCACCCACCCACAATGGGTAGGGGGAGAGTAGAAATGAAAAAAAAGAAAGGCCCTGGGTAAGGGGAGAGGACGAATTAAAAAGGGAACCCAAGGGTTATGAAAATATAAATAAATCACTGGATTAGATTTACTTTATGCCAGTGATTACTTGAGTCAATTTTGGTGTGAAGGATGTATCCGCCGGTATCTTAAACTGTTGCCTTGTTATTTGAAGGATGGAAATGACAGCTACCCTTATCTTCTCCCATCCTGAAAGCTAAGGATAGAAAAAAGTACAGCTGCTTCTCTGAGAAACAAAGATGCTTTCTACCATTCTTCTAAGATGGTGGAAGAGTCTCCTCAAGAGGCTACACCAAGAAGGAAAAATCAGAGAGGTAAAGAAGAAAGCCATAGCAGAATTCCCTGGCTGTGTTTCATGCCATTGCTCCTAGCCACAACCCCTGTGCAACCACTCAGGTCCGGCCATCCCCATCGAGGGAGGTTAAGCCCTCCCAAGGCATTGTTTGGCCGGGGTTCCTATTTACCACTCAGATCGCCTCCACCATCCCCTACGCTAGGGTCTCGGGAAGCCCCAGGGTAGAAATCTGAAAAGCTAGGAGAGGACTTGCTTTCGAGGACCTCTTGCAAACCCCCTTACTAACTGGTGTAGGAAAGGGAGAGTGAAGCCGGGCCTCTGCTTGGGTGGGTTCCTTAGGGGTCAGAGGCGTCCGCTCAGCCAGTGTCGAAGGAAGGTGGCCATTTGAGCCGGTCGCTCCGCATCGAAAAAGCCCTACCAGAGAGAGGGGCCTCCGCAGGGCCCGGGTTCCGTCCGAGTGTCAGATGCGGCCCTCAGTTCCCAACCCTCGAGGCACCAGGGGCGACAGCTCACAGGCCCCAGGGCTGAGAGTGGTCTCCCGCCCGACCGCCGGGGACCAGGCACCCGGGCTGGGGCCCGAGCCGCATCGTGCCCGCCCCCGCCCTACCTGAGGGGGCCCGGGTGGGGTCGCTAAGGGCCGCTCCCGGGAGCCCCGCGACGGCGCGGCTCGGCGACGGAGGCGCCTCGTCTCGCCGGGGCAGAGCTCGGCGGAGGTTTCACGACCTCAAACTCCATCGGGAGCTACAGGGACAGCCCCGTTGGCGGCGGCGAAGGCCGCGACGGGGCCTCCTCCTCCTCCCTCTCCCTCCACCTCCGCCTCCTCCTCCTCCTCCTCCTCCTCACCACGGAGGCGGACCTGGAGGGATCCCGACCTAGCTCTCGCGAGAAGTTACTCCCAACTTAACGCGAGATTACGCAAGCCCGGGAGTCGGGAGTTGGAAGGAAAGCGTAGTAGCCCCAGTCACCCAAACTGCGTATCAACTTCCCTCTGCCTCAGCGAATCCACCCCGATCACGTGACAAGGGAGCCCCGGAGCACTGTGGGAGGTACTATGAGAAGGACTAGGCAAGCCGAAGGGATTGATGGGAAACTCCCTGCACATTCATCTGTGCCTTGAGCCGGCTTCCTAGACGCTGGTTTGAGCCAGTGTCTCCTTCGTGAAAAGCGTGGAATCCATTGAGCAGAATCTGATACATCTGTGTTACATTCTACTTCACGTTCCTGTAATGACATGCTGACAGGATCCCTCAATCCCTCCACAATGTCAAGTAATCTCCCAATTACAAAAACAAAAAAGAAAACATGTATTTGGCAGGCACTTCCATATCTCCGTTCTTTATTAAAGAGAGAACTCTGTTCCTAGACAAAGAGTCCAAAGGAAAAAAAAAAAGCTCTGAGCTCCTCAAAAGCTGGCAAAGATAAAAATTTAAGCACAAATTCTGGCATCATATCTCAAATATTTGTTGAAGCTTTTTCCACAGCAAATTAAGGTAAGAATGATTCTTACTGTTTATAATTTATAGATGAAACAGACTTGGAATAGGGATAAGAGAATTAACATTTATAAACTACTTAGTATGTGTAACGTCCTATGTTAGGTGATATTTAATTTTAAATGTTTTAGTTTTATTTACATTTTATTTAATTAGCAAGGTGATCCTAGAAGGCAGATACAATGTACCTCTTGTTACTGATGAGAAGCTAAAGAATGTAGGCTAGAAAATGACCATGACGCCTGGCGCAGTGGCTCACGCCTGTAATACCAGCACTTTGGGAGGGCAAGGCGGGTGGATCACGAGGTCAGAAGTTAGAGACCAGTCTGGCCAACATAGTGAAACCCCGTGTCTACTAAAAATACAAAAATTAGTCGGGTGTGGTGGCGGGCACGTGTAATCCCAGCTACTCCGGGGACTGAGGCAAGAGAATCGCGTGAACCCGGGAGGCGGAGGTTGCCATGAGTGGAGACCGCCATTGCGCTACAGCCGGGGGGTGGTCAGTGCCAGACTCCGTCTCAAAAAAAAGAAAAGAAAAAGAAAAAAAAGGACCATGACTTGTAATTAAACTCAAGGCACTTTCCTATGTGAAATCAGATGTCCAACAACAAAAATATGCAAGTAAACCTACGATGAATTAGAATATGGAAAGGTTGCTTCTACAGTTTCATCAAAATATATGGTTATTACCTATTTGTCTGAATGACAGGCAAAGATCAATGTTTTTGAAAAAAGATTCATTGGCCACATCAAAGACGTTTCTTCCACACCTTATATTTTTCGTTCTCTTTTCTTTCTTTTTTTTTTTTTTTGAGACGGAGTCTCGCTCTGTCCCCCTGGCTGGAGTGCGGTGGCGCGATCTTGGCTCACTGCAAGCTCCGCCTCCCGGGATCATGCCATTCTCCTGCCTCAGCCTCCTCAGTAGCTGGGACTACAGGCGCCCGCCACCGCCCCCGGCTATTTTTTTTGTATTTTTAGTAGAGACGGGGTTTCACCGTGTTAGCCAGGGTGGTCTCGATCTCCTGACCTTGTGATCCGCCCGCCTCGGCCTCCCAAAGTGCTGGGATTACAGGCGTGAGCCACCGCGCCCGGACACGTTCTCTTCTCTTTATGATACATATGCCAAGCCTAGAGAACTGTTAACAACCAATACTTGTTTCAGTAATTTCAACTGGACAGTGATAGGTGATTTTACATGTACATATTTGTTTTCCACACTACTGTGTGTATACACACACACAATACATATATAAATATATACACATATATACATACATATAATATATACATATATGTACATATATATATTTTTTAGATGGAGTCTCGCTGTGTCGCAGAGGCTGGAGTGCAATGGCGCAGTCTCGGCTCACTGCAACCTCCGCCTCCCGGGTTTAAGGGATTCTCCTGCCTTAGCCTCCCCAGTAGCTGGGATTACAGGCACCCGCCATCATGCCTGGCTAATTTTTTTTTTTTTTTTTTGTATTTTTGTAGAGACAGGGTTTCACCATGTTGGCCAGGCTGGGCTTGAACTCCTGACCCCAGAAGATCCGCCCGCCTCGGCCTCCAAAGTGTTGGGATTACAGGCGTGAGCCACCGCGCCAGGCCATATTTTTCTATTCTACTGGATATATTTACATTTCACTAGACAGGAGAATGTTTATTTCTGATAATCTGAGATTTTTCAAAGGTGTCCTGACCACCATATTTATTTTTATTTTATTTTTGAGACGGGGTCTGGCTCCCTCACCCAGGCTGAACTGCAGCGGTGCGATCTCGGCTTATTGCAACCTCCGCCTCCCAGTTTCAAGGGATTCTCCTGCCTCAGACTCTGGAGTAGCTGGGATTATAGGCCAGCGCCACCATGCCCAGCTAACTTTTGTATTTTTAGTGAAGGGTTTTCATCAGGTTGGCCAGGCTTGCCTCGAACTCCTGACGTCAAGTGATCTGCCAGCCTCGGCCTCCCAAAGTGCTCCCAAAGTGTTGGGATTACAGGGGTGAGCCTCAGCGCCGGGCCATGACCACCATATTTAAAATTACAATCCCATCCCCCTTCTCTGATAATCCCTATTCCTGATTTTTCTCCAAATTCCTTCTCAAATTTTGACAGACATGGATTTTACTTACTTGTTTACTATTCGTCTGCCTTCACTACAATGTTTCACAAGAGCAGGAATTTTTGTCTGTATACCTAACTTATACTGCATTGTAAGGACTCAGAAGTATTTGCTAGATGAATGATTAATGAATAGCCAGGAGAAACTGTATCCTTTTAATTGTATCCTTTAAAATTCGAAGATGAAGACAAAACACATAGTCCATTCCCACCTCCAGTTTATTATTTCTTATGTAAACATGTAAGATAGTTACATCCCAGGAAAAAGGGCAAGTGTTTTCTCTTACAACAAAGTAACAACTACCTTTTCAAGATCTTTTATACGTAAATGGAGTAAATAAAGAGGTTGAACTCAAACACTTTGCATTTTTCTGTCATATCACAAACACAAACTGTGAATATGTTAAATGAATAAATTCTATACTTTGTCATACCTTCACTTTAAAAAAAGATTCCATTTTCCTGAAAATTTTTAAACATATCATGCAAACAGACACTCTCCTAGGAATGTTTGGAGATCATTCTGTGCTACTGAACAGGAATAAATAATATAAATAATAACCATCACTTTCACAAAACCCCCCCCCGGCCAGCAAAAATCTCAAAGTGCTCACAAAAAATTTTACAACAATCTACAAGGCACACATAAAACTTAAACATAGTTTCAACCAATTTTTTGTTTTCAAATATCCAAGATAGTAGATACTAATTCCTAAAAAATCAGATTACTATTCTTTTACCCTCTCCTCCCATCTCCATCCTTCCCCCTTCCCCCCATGCCATTTTATCATAGGAAGCAAAAATAAGAAAAGTATTTCAATCACTAGTAAACTATTTCTGAAAAGAAAATATTTTCACACCAACAAATGGCCAGTGTTAGGTCAAATGGAAGCAATGAGCTATGAATGAAAAGTAAGCAATGAGCCATCATCCTTTCCAGTGGAAAGAGATCCACTATTTAGAAAAATTATGTCTCCAATGGAGTACTTAAGTAACAAAGTTCATAAAGACACAAAACCGTCCTCTCTTGCTTTCCCCTCTTCTGTTCTGAGGGAGAATTAAATATAAAATCATGGAATTTTAGACCTGGAAATGATCTTTCAAATGATGAAGATCAAAGTAATTTTACATACATAGTTAAAAAGTTCAAGGAGAAGTTCAGCACAATGTCACTAACTACTAACGTTGGGTTATGAAGTCGGTTTTCTCGTCAAACGAGACCTGCATTCTTAAAAGTCTCTAGGAAAGTTAAAATTCCGTGGAGAATGTCTTTCCCACAAAAGTATCAAAAGAAGGTTAACACTTACAACAACGAACATGTGATTCATCACACAATTTTTATAAATGGTAGAAAGTATATTACATTTTAAAATATAGAAGGGCTTCAATAGAAATTAAATACAGTAGAAATTCTACATAAAGCTAAGTTAACTAGAGGAGGACTAGAACAGCTTGAAAGTAAGATGCATCTAGTCAGGCTTCTTTACCAAAAGCAGTTCTTGTGTTTTGAAGAATATTATTTGCCCTGCAGTATATTTTAATCTTTGTTAAAATAATTTTTTAAAGTTTTTTATGATATGTAGATGGGGATATTAGAGAACTATGGCTTGGAACACCATCTCAAATATGACTGTCACTAAAATAATCATACAGTCATGGTTTTCCTTTTGGCGTAATTTTGGAAATATAAAACTCTAGGGATGGTTAAGATTCTTATCAACCCATAGTGAATGGAAATTCCATTAATGTAAATGAAAAAATACAGCACTAAAGCTGCCCCTTTTTAAATTGCTCATCGAATAACAGCTAGAATATATATTGCCAATTCAAAACTTAAAATGATATGGATGAACCTCAAAGTCATTATGCTGGGTGAAAAAGCATGTCAAGAAGGAACATACCGTTAAGAATCTGTTTATATGACAGTCCAGAAAAGGCAAAATAATAGTGACGGAGAACTGTTGCCAGGATTAGAGCTAGAAGAGCTGACTACAAAAGGACAGCATGAGAGAGCTGTTGAGTGAAGGAACTGTTCTGTACCGATTGCTGTAGTGGTGCACAAATCTTTGTGTTAAAATTCGCAGAACTATAAACCAGGAAGAAATTTCAGTTTTACTTCATGTTAAATAAAAAATAAAATAGAGAAGAAGTTTTAAAACAGTAGAACAGATATCTTTGGTAAAGGTAGAATTTCTCATTTTTCACAGCTTCATGCCAATGGTATAATTTTACTGGCCACAAAATTATTGATCCAATTGTATTAAACAAAATCAAGAAACTTGGGCCCAATTAACCATTTCTTAAATATGTATACTAACAAGGCCTGGAAATAAAAGTATTTTAAGGAATATTAACCCTTTATAAAAAATAATCTGCTATTCCCAAGTGAATCTGAATTGTTACTTTATACATTTTAAAATGAAAAGTATCTTGGTGTTTAGTTTGGAATCCAAGAACAGCTGGTAAAAAGTTAAAAAAAAAATTTCTTAGTGCCATCTGTTCTAAAGTGACTAGAAACACATAATAGTGTTTTTACCTTTATTTTCTCTGTTCTCCTAATTCATTAGTTTTTCTATGATTGGATTTTATACTTAAGTCAGTTACCTAGAGACTCCAAATCAGAATCTGCAAATACTGCTGGATCCTTGTCACTAGAATCAAGAATGTGTAAGAAAGGAACTCTATTTCTCTAGGGATACTACTGAGACTTATATGTAATGTATGAGATGAGACAGAATCCCATCAGCTTTACTGTGCCTCCCATAACTTTGGAACTGTTAGAAGTTCAGAAAGAATGATTATGTGTAAGCCAACCAAATATAAGAAACAAAGATTAGGGGGGATGAAATATTGCAAATGCTGCATCTCTATAGAAAGACTTGCCTAATAGAATAATACAAACTTTATATAACAAGTCTGTGATTATAATTATAGTAGACTTTGCCTTTTGAGATCAGGCCTAGATAGTTTTTCACCACTGCTTCTGCCATGGACGGAGGTTAAGTGCTTTTTGAGAGCAGACTTGTGCTTAAAATCCATATCACAACAGTGGCATTTGTATGGCCGATCCCCACTGTGTATGTTCAAGTGGTCCTGAAGTGTGCTTTTAGCAGTAAATGTCTTCAAGCACACAGAACACTGAAAGGGCCGTATGCCCATGTGTCCTCGAATGTGTCGGTTGAGATTTTTCTTCTGTGTAAATGTTTTCCCGCACTGTAAACATAAGAATAGTTTATGCATTTTAAGGTGGCGCAGATAGTTTTCAACATGAAGAAAGCCTCGAGGACACCTGGGGCACTGGTGCCTCAGTGAATAACCTTCCTCCAGATTCTGAATCTCACTCACTGTACCATAACTTCCTTCAGTATTCTCACAAAATAAGCCCTGACCTTGATTCCCAGGAACTTCAGCCACTCTGCTCTCAACTGTAGAATTGATCAATGAATGCTGTGTTTCAGAGAAATACATGCTTGCTTTTGAAGAGGTACAAGGCTGTGAAAACTGCCCATTTTCAACACCAGCTGTACTGATGGATTCTACGTGAAGGATACAAATTTCATTGTCTTTAAAACCTATGTCTACCGCAGACAGCTCTGGTGACTTCATTTCCTTTCTCTCTGATGTCAGACTCTCCACTGTAGACTGCAAAGCATTGCTTTCCTCTTCTTTAACATGGAAATCTATGTTCACAGGACTATCTTCTGAAATTTCAATTATCTCACAGTCTTTATCAGAATTTTCATCTTCATTCTTAACATCAGGATCAGAAGACTGACACAGGTCAGTGTGTTGGTTGTTGTTTTTCATAGAAAGATCAATTTCCAGATACTTTGACAAAGCTTCTGTGCACTTTTCCACAATGTGAACCATTTGAAGGTAACTGGCAGCAGTCAAGTATTTCAAAAGCTCTTTCCTTTTAACTTCAAGTGCTCCAGTATAGCAAGACAGTAACAATTTTCTGCCAACTTCTGCACTCTGCAAGATGGTGATTCTGACATGTTTTGACTGTGTGAGTAAAAACTGATCTCTCATAAAAGTGGAGCAAGCAGCCAAAATCACCTTGTGCCCCTGGAACTCAGTGTCATTAATGTAAATTGATACATCACAAAATAAATTCTGCTGTCTCAAAAGATTCATTTTCTGCAAGACCACATCTCCTTGCTGTTCAAACTGGAAATGCAGAACATCAGACTCAGCAGCCATGATCACAATCTAAGCAAAATAAAACACAAACATTGATGTAATAAAGATAGGGAATGCTTTCTCATGCTGTAATAGTGAAAACAAACAAAAAACCCCAAACCTGAATTAGGAAAAAGAAGACTCAAAGTCTAATCTAGATACTATGAACCCTTATGCCACCATCTCAAAACTGAGAACTTTATAATGCACTTCTCTATGATCTCAGCACATTTTTCATAACTTTGTTACAACATTTATTACACTGAATTGTACTGAACAGTTTCTAGCTTGTTTCTTTTGCTAAATGTTGTTTGCGTTGTGGTCAAGAACAATCTGTCAATTTTCAGTATCCAATAATGAGCATGACCACCACAAAGTTGATTTAACATAATATCCCCAATTACAAACCTTAACGTAATCTCTAAACTTCCTACTCCCCACCACTACAACAGGTCTCCCTTTCGGTTCACCTGGACAACTGCAATATCTTCCAACAGGTCTCCTTTATATGCCAGATTACCCTCCTGAGTGCCACCAGGATTAACATCCCTTAAGGTTTTTGTTTGTTTGGTTGGTTGGTTGTTTTTTAATTTCCCTTTTAAATCTTCCATCGCTCTCCTCTACCTCCGGGACAGACCAAATTTCTTAGGGAAGAATACGAGACCCATCACGATTTGGCCATAACCCATCTTTATGGCTTTATCACCTTCTATTCTCTTTTTCATACTCGAACCTCGTTCATACTAAATTTTTCCATCATTGCCCAAACAAAAAGACAGGAATACACATTTCTTAAATTCGCGTTTCCAGTTCCTTTTTCCAGCTAGTGATTAGGCTCCTTTAAGCCCAAATCAAGTAAAACTAATATGACTCCACCTCCCGTTTCCACCTGAGAGTCAGTCGCTCTCTGAGCACCGCGAAATGGTGCCTGATTCATCTGTGTTCCTGCACCGAGCACAGGGGTCCACACAGAGCAGGAGGAGCTCAGGGAACATCTGCTGAACTGAAACCGGATCCCAGGTTCAGCACACAGGTATTCTCGAGGCAACCCTGCGAAGGGCCAAGGCCCTGTCGACCAACTGGTTGCAGCACCAGATTAGCCACTCCGGGGCCGAGCCCAGCTGTCCTCCTCCTCCTCCTCCTCTTCCTCAGGCACCCCCCACCTGAGGAAACTCCCTGGCACTCACTCACCGACTCAAAAAACTATAGAGTCGAAGATTCCGCGGCAGCGTCTGCCCAGGCCGGAAGATAGACTTAGCCAGGAAGAAAACACATCCGGTGCCAACCAGCTTTATTCTTCACTGGGGCCCTCTGGGCGCCCCGGAAGGACATTCTGAGACGGTCTCCCTTCCTCACTTCCCCCCTCTTGGAATGACAGAAAGACACCTGAATGCCGGCAAGCCCCATCTCTCATGTCCCAGTTTCGGCACTCGAGCCGTTCCCCGGCCCCCCCCCCCTTTTTTTTTTAAGACGGAGTTTTGCTCTTGTTGCCCAGGCTGGAGTGCAATGGCGCAATTTCCGCTCACTGCAATCTTCGCCTCCCGGGTTCAAGCGACTTTCGCACCGCAGCCTCCCAAGTAGCTGGTATTAGGCGCCCGCCACCACGCCCGGCTCATTTTTGTATTTTTAGTAGAGACGCGGTTTCACCATGTTGGCTAGGCTGGTCTGGAACTCCTGACCTCAGGTGATCCGCCCCCCACGGCCTCCCTAAGTGCTCTGATTACAGGCTTCAGCCACCGCGCCCAGCCCGAGCCGTTTCCTTTTGTGAGTCCTCCTGAACATCCGAATTGGAGACGGGGTTTGAGGTTCGGTTACGGCAGGTCTGTCAGAGTAACGAGACCTTCAGAGTAACCAGACCTTTTATGGATTATTCTGGGACGATTTCTCTCCTTATCGGGGCCACCTACAACTTGAAAGGTAGCAGAGCAGAAACTATCGTAAGGGTCTGTATTCAAGATTACCTAGGTAATGCCCCATCAGGAGCTGGCCCCAACTTCTGGATCTAGCTTCACACTTAAATCCGTTACTCCCTCCCAAAACTTTTGGCCCAGCTGTTTCCTCTGACGTGCCCTAGCCTTTTCCCCACGTATCTTTTTTTTTTTTTTTTTGAGACGGAGTCTCGCTCTGTCGCCCAGGCTGGAGTGCAGTGGCGCGATCTCAGCTCACTGCAAGCTCCACCTCCTGGGTTCACGCCATTCTCCTGCCTCAGCCTCCCGAGTAGCTGAAACTACAGGCGCCTGCCTCCATGCCCGGGTAATTTTTTGTATTTTTAATAGAGACGGGGTTTCACCGTCTTAGCCAGGATGGTCTCGATCTCCTGACCTCGTGATCCGCCCGCCTCGGCCTCCCAAAAGTGCTAAGATTACAGGGGTGAGCTACCGCGCCCGGCCTTCCCCATCGTATCTTTAAAGAACCCGTTTATAAATCTCATCATCCCTGAAGCCATCCTGAACTGCCCTAAGATAATTGGTTCCCAGTTGGGAACCTGTAATCCCTTTCCCTGCCTTCATTATTGCACTTAACACTCCTGTATTAATTTGTGCCTCATCTAGGCAGAGGTATTTAGGACAGTGGCTTACTGATCTTTGTATTCTCGAAGTCTGGCACTTGGTAGGCATCAAGTATTTGTGCTGAATGAAGATATGTCTGAACCAATTCTTTTTTTTTTTTTGAGACGGAGTCTCACTCTGTCACCCAGGCTGGAGTGCAGTGGCACGATCTCAGTGTACTACAACCTCTGCCTCCCGGGTTCAAGCAATCATCCTGCCTCAGCCTCCCGAGTAGCTGGGATTACAGGGGCCCGCCACCATGCCCAGTTAACTTTTGTATTTTAGTAGAGACGAGGTTTCACCATGTTGGCCAGGCTGGTCTCGAACTCCTGACCTCAGGTGATCCACCCGCCTTGGCCTTCCAAAGTGCTGGGATTACAGGCATGGGCACCCAGCCTTTGAACCAATTTGTTTTTTTTTTTTTTTTTTTTTTTGAGACAGTCTCTAGCTCTGTCACCCAGGCTGGAGTGCAGTGGGGCAATCTCGGCTTACTGCAAGATCCGCCTCTCAGGTTCACGCCATTCTCCTGCCTCAGCCTCCCGAGTAGCTGAAACTACAGGCACCAGCCACCAGGCCTGGCTAATTTTTTGTACTTTTAGTAGAGACAGGGTTTCACCGTGTTAGCCAGGCTGGTCTGGATCTCCTGACCTCGCGATCCGCCTGTCTCAGCCTCCCAAAGTGCTGGGGTTATAGGCATGAGCCACCGCGCCCGGGCGCCTCTGAACCAATTCAGAAAGGCAGTTGCTCTTCCAGCAACAGATTCTCGTGGAAGTAACTGAATCCAGTAACAACTTTCTGATTAATTCCTATTTTCTTCTGAAGGCAATCTCAGCATGCTTAATATGTATTTTTAAGACTATACATAAAGAAGACATTCCTACATTCAAAGTAAAGCAATTAAAAAAGAATAGAAGGAGGGGAGAGTGAGAAAATAAACCACTGACACCAGAGCTTTAATCATCACACTTTTATTAAGGAAACTTCCCCATAATAAGTGAAGAGGTAGTTCATAGTATGTCTAACATACAACAGATTTAGAACAGCTATTCATGAGCTGAAATAAAATCTTCTGGGTTGTGTAGGACAGTATTTTAGAAGCAGTGACAATAGTCACCTTTCATTTATAGATCTGCTAATAAAGAAACTTAAACAAATTAAAACCATATCTGATTTACCTCAGAGCCACTTCAGTTTGGAGTTTATCTTTAGTATTAAATAATAAATAAATAACTGACACAGTAATTTTTTTTTAAAACCAAACTATGGTAGAGAGTCATCTCCTTTTTAGTTCTCCTGGGGATCCATAAAATACAAATGCTGAATGATAAAGGTTTTAAAAATCTTCCTCCTCTACAGAAGTATGACTAGTTTTGAAAGTCATCTTCCTCTATAAAATGTACTGGATATCAGTAACTTGACTTCTTTGCAATATAATCTAACAAACATGTATAAGCAAAGAAGGAGGAAAGTCAAGTTCCACAAAAATTAGAAAAATGTCTCACAGAAACAGAACACCTCTCCAGCCAAAAATGGAGGAGACTGTAAATCACTTCAGTGGTTTGCATTTTCAAAAGGTGAGAACTAAATGTTTTACTGATACAAAAGCACAAAGTTGCTGATTTTAACTGATGGAATACAGCAAGGCAGCTTTCTTTATTATTTCTAGTATAAAAGCAAATTGAGACTTTGTTTCACTAAGACCATATGAGACTATAAGCTCCATGAGGGCAGGGACTCTATCAATCTTACCTTCATTATCCTCAGTATCTAGCATAGTGTCTGGCAACAGTAGGTGCTTAACTAATGTTCCTTGAACAACTGAATGAACCCAGAAATAGTCTCCAACCAAAGAGACCAATCTTATTTGAACCCGTGCCTTTTAGTCTTCAAACCAGTAACAAAAACAGGACATGAATGTGAGCAAAGGAAGCACTCCAACTTGAAATTTTCCTGTGAAGAAATGATGTTGACAGAAAATACCAAAAAATGCTGTTTGGTTGACAGGGTAGAGTCTCACTATTGCATAGAATTGGTACTCTTTGGCTGGATCATGTAAAAATCACAATGCTAGGAAGCATCATTAGACCATATAATGAGTGATGTTAGGCATAAGGTACCTATTAGCTCTATCACTCAACTGTATTATCATTTTAAATATCTGAACAAAAGACAAAAATCATACTTCACATCTGACACACATGATGATAATTTACATGTGATAACAATGATACATGTAAACGTATCAAATATAACAGTTTAAGATCCCCTCTGACTATACAAGCCTAATTTTTCAAATCTGCATGCACTCTCATAGCTCAAAAACAAAAACAGAAAATCCTGATGGAAACTAATAAACAGTTTTCCACACAAAATCAATTTTGCATTTAGATCTTCTCACATTATTCTTGCTTTTTCCCTCCCTAAACAACACCTAGCAAATCACTCACTTGGATGGGAAGAATATAATACTCATCTAACTAAAAAATAATTAATATAAATCCCTCTGTGATATTTTGTTGGCAAAATTCAGGTTGTCTCAGCCAACAGGGAGACACAAAGGGGAAACACAAACTAGGAGCTTTTTGCTAATGCATTATTCTTCATGTACTAAATCTTTTAAAGCCAAGGGATAGTGAGAAGAAGGAAGAAGATGCTAGCTCACATTTAGTTATACCTTGGCCAATATTGGCCAGGCCACCTCTTCAGGCTTTGGATACCCCAACTTAAAATGAAAGAGGTGGAGTAAATGACCTTTTAAGATTCTCTAAGGACTCTACTAACACTATTACCTAAATCTAACTCATGGGTGAGAAACAAATAAGACTCAAAATTTTAGGTCTGAAGTACAACATGTGTTTTAGGAAAAAGAGTTGTTTTGTTTTTCCTTTTTGAAAATTAACTTTGTATTCGCAATCAAAGGCAGCAAGGTGGGACAGTGTACCTTTAAGAGGAATATCTGTATACAGAAATTTGATTGCCCTTTCTGTGTCCAACCTAACTTTTATCATCCATTTTAGAAATTAAGGTACACGAGGAAATGAAAATTCAGAGACTTTTATGGTGCACAGGACAAAACTCTGATGGCCAAATTAATTCACCTTTCTGATGGCTCGACTCTGAAACAAAATTCAGAGACTCCCAAATAGACTCTTTTTGGAGAGCCCATTATACTTTAGCACATTTTTAGTGTGCCTGGAGCAGTCCTGATCTCAAAAGCATCAACAAATTACATATTAATTATAAGCAGATGGGCTGGGCACGGAGGCTCACGCCTGTAATCCCAGCACTTTGGGAGGCTGAGGCGGGCATATCACGAGGTCAGGAGATCGAGACCATCCTGGCTAACATGGTGAAACCCCGACTCTACTAAAAATACAAAAAATTAGCCAGGCGTGGCAGCATGCGCCTGTAGTCCCAGCTACTCAGGAGACTGAGGCAGGAGAATGGCATGAACCCGGGAGGTGGAGCTTGCAGTGAGCCGAGACCACACCACTGCATTCCAGCCTGGGCGACAGAGCGAGACTCTGTCTCAAAAAAAAAAAAAAAAAAAAAATATATATATATATATATATATAAAAAAGCATATGGCCACTTATGGGACATGCTACCAGAGAGAAACCTCCCATGTAAGTGCTGTTGTATAAGTGTACTTCTATCCCTGTTGATTATGCTCCTCATGGTCATCCCTAACTATCTATCTGCCTGCAGGTGTTCCTCAAGAGAGGATACTCTAGTATATTTGAACAATTCAATGAGATGAAATTGGGCTATGATACTGTTAAAAAGAGTACATAACAAACCAGCATACTTCTTTATAGCCAGCTCCAAGACAAGTACAAATGGTAGGCAGCAGATTCATTTATCAGACATGGAGGAATAATCAATAGGCAACCAGAAGTTCTACCACATTTTCAGGTCAATAGCAATATCGCCTTATATCTCAGCCTATTTTCTACCAAAGAAAGATTATTCACTTCTCTTAGCATAGCATCTATTAGTGGAGAGTAGGTGATGTTATTAACTTGTTGGTACCTTCGGAATGTGCCTAGTGAAAAGCCTAAAACAGTGTCAGTCTAAGACATAAGTCAATGTTAGGTAGACAAAAGGAATTATTCCTTGGGAAAGGAAAACAGACTTTACAAGATAAATAACTCAAAACAGAAAATGGGAGAGGGCAAAAGTAAGGCAAATCCACTCCAAGTGGTACGTTGCCTGGTCTATTAGTGCTTTGACTCACTCCCTACCACCTACACAGAGGCTTTGGAGAAGTCAAACTAGCAAAATCACTCCTAAAAAGACTGAGACTATTGCCACATTCTCAGTCAGCTCGAGTTGTGAGCATGAAGCCCCTACTCAATTCACACAAGTACTATCATTTCTTAAGTTCAGGACAGCTTGGGCCAGTTTACCTGCATCCAGGACCTGTGTTGCATCGGGTTGTGGCTGACACCCTTTAGAGTCTGTGACTGTTGTACATGCAAAAGAATCAAAATCCACTGTGAGGTCTTGTACATTTCTCTCATTGGCATTATCAAAGCTGTTTTTGCCATGCAGCTGTTTAAGGTGTTTCCTCAAAACTGGTTTATGTGCAAAAACCATATCACAATAGTTACACTTATGGGGCTTATCTCCACTGTGAAGGTTAAGATGATCCTGTAAGGAACACTTCTGAGAAAAGGTTTTCCCACAGATTTTACACTGGAAAGGTTTAATTCCGGCATGCACACGCATGTGTCGATGAAGGTTGCCTTTCTGAGTAAAAGTCTTGCCGCAGAGTAGACACATAAAGAGTTTGTGCATTTTTAAATGGTTGGCGTAGTTCTCCAGGTGACGAAACACCCTGGTACACTTTGGGCATTGGTGATGCCACTGTAGGCCTTTGTCTACACCTCGAATATTAGGGCCAAAGACATCTTTTGAGGCCATGATGATGTTATCACTGCCTGTATAAGAAAGGGCATAATTGTGGAGATGGTTTTGTTCTATTTCACTTACTCTGTTTTCCACAGTTGAATTTATCAGGGAGTGCTGGGGCTCTGATGAATGTAAAGCAGTGGGTTCAGAAGAAATAAACTGGTTCTGATCTTTTTTACTTCTAACCTCTGATACATCCCCAATAGATTCTACCTTAACAATCTGAATATCACTGTCCTCCATATCCATACTGTCTTCAGATGGATGAATACAAGGTGAGTCCTGCTTTGGGGAGCCTCTGGCATCTCCCTGCTGTTCTTTTGACTGGGGAGAAGCACTCTGTGGTTCACATCCCTCTTTACTATCCATTGGTTGTTTTGGCTTTATAAACTTCCACAGGGCCTGTGTGCACCGTTCTACAATGTGGCTCATCTGAAGAAAACTTGCAGCAGTCAAGTAATTTACCAGTTCCATCTCAGGGAATTCCAGCACACCACTATAACAGGATAAGAGCAATTGTCTCCCCACTTCGGAACTCTGTAATATGGAGATTTTCACCTCTCTGGAATCATTCAGTAAAAATTGGTCTCTTAAGAAGGGGGAACCTGCAGCAAACACAATTTTATGTCCCTGTACCTCAATATCATCTATGAGAACTGTAACATCACAAAATTTATTCTCTTCTCTTAATTTGTTCATTTTTTGTAACATTGAATCTCCATAATTTTCAAACTTGAAGTGAAGGAGATCTGATCTTTCAGACATTTTGGCAGACCTAAAGAACAGAAATGTAAAAAGGTTGAATTTAAGGAAATTCAAACAATTAAGAAAGCTGGATCTACCTTCCAAAAACAAATCTGTGTTGTCATATCTGTTTTGTATGTATCCAAATGAAATCTTCCTTGAAAGGAGAAGCCACTATAACAGGTTTCAAAGGCTGTTAAAAATTACTCCTTACCAACATCAAGTGCCAATTGCACCTAAAGAGTGGACTTGTATTTGTGTAAATAGCTTGGCATTCATTCAACTTTTAAAGATACTTAATACAAGAATAGTGCTTGGGCTAGTCCAAAAGTATCTTTTAACTTCTCAAATGAGAATTCTATCAGGTTTCTAAAGTAAACTAAAACATAACCCACACAAGTAAAGACGAAATAATTATCTTATTTTGTATAAAACGGTGAACCTGCTTCTTCTAAGACAAGAGAAATTGCTTTCTCACTTCAGAACTCTAATATGGAGATTTTCACCTCTCTGGAATAATTCAGTAAAATCTGGTCTCTGAAGAAGAGGGAACCTACAGCAAACACGAGTTCCTTTGCTCTTTTTCTTTGCTCTGTATTTTAAACAACTGCACTGACACTGCTTGCCCAATTCCTGGTCAAACCTTTTTCTGTTTAAATTGATAGGAACTTATCCATACAAGTATTTCTGCAATAAAATGAAAGTCACAGACCTAATGGGACAATGTTTAGGCAAAGACAAAGTTCTTTATCCTGTCCATTCTGGAAAAATCTAAAGTCTGTTTTAAGGAACATTTCTTGATATAGAAAATAAAATACTTGATGCAGAAAAACCAGATGAGCTATATGGTGGGAATCTGAGTAGCAGTAACATAGATCAAATCAATCCCTATTAGATTCTGTTCTTTAAACTTTATCCCTATTTATCAATCATTACTCATTATGTGGACTACTAGAACTGATTCATAAATGTTGCCTTGGCTTCCTTCTTATGTTCCCTCTAATACAGTTTTCACACCACCACATCTTTCAAAAACAGAGATCTGATTATACCCCACCCCTGCCTAAAGTCCTTCAGTGACTTCCCATTATCTCCTGGATGAAGACTAACCTCTTGAATACAAACTGATTAACCAAACCCAATCATAATTAAGGTAAACACTGGAAAAACCCATTCAACAATGGAGAAGGTATCTTTCCCCAAACTGTCTGCATACTGATTCCTTTATATAGCAATTCCTTTGGAGAAAGTCTCCATATTCTGATTTCATACTCTCATAAATGATTTTCTCATAACCTGGCTTCCCATTTGTCTCTCTCAAGGGAAAAGATAAATTTGCCATGCCAACACGCTAATTCTAGTCCACCAGTCACTATAAACTAATGACATAATGAAGTGACATTCTTTATACACACACACACACACACACACACACACACACACACACACCAGTCTTCTATGAGATTGGTAGATATGTTAGGTCTGTCTTTGAGATATAGCTCTATAATCTCAGTGCATCAAGAAATTCACTGAATTTTACGTATTAATCAACCACCTTAGTTCAGAGTCAGATGAGACAACCAGCTTCTCCTGGCCACATCTGGACCCCAAAGTTCAATCTTTATAATCTTAACTTCTGTAACAATGAATATCAGCTCCTGATGGCAGAGTCTAGGTTTTATTCTTATTCCTTAGTGCCTGATACATAACATCACTCTCTTGGCTCCAGATCTAATGATACTTGTTTCCTTAGTTTAAAACACTACTTTCTAGGCCAGGCATGGTGGCTCATGCCTGTAATCCCAGCACTTCTGGTGGCCAAGGCAGGTGGATCACCTGAGGTCGGGAGTTCGAGACCAGCCTGACCAACCTGGAGAAACCCCGTCTCTACTAAAAATACAAAATTAGCTGGGCGTAGTGGCACATGCCTGTAATCCCAGCTATTCGGGAATTTGAGGCAGGAGAATCACTTGAACCCGGGAGGCAGAGGTTGCAGTGACCCAAATTGTACCATTGCACTCCAGCCTGGGCAACAAGAGCAAAACTCCATTTAAAAACAAAACAAAAAAAACAAGCTGGGCTTGGTGGCTCATGCCTGTTATCCCAGTACTTTGGGAGGCTGAGGTGGGTGGATCACGAGGCCAGGAGTTCGAGACTAGCCTGGCCAACACACTGAAACCCTGTCTGTACGAAAAATACAAAAATTACCCAGGTGTGGTGGCACGTGTCTGTAGTTCCAGCTTCTCAGGAGGCTAAGGCTGGAGAATCACTTGAACCTGGGAGGCAGAGGTTGCAGTGAGCCAAGATTGCGCCATTGCACTCCAGCCTGGGAGACAGAGTGAGGCTCTGTCTAAACAAAACAAAACAAAACAAACAAACAAAAACACCACTTTCTAAACAATTCTGACTCCTTTATTTTCTCTGAGAGGCCCTTCCCCGACCGTTTAATACAGTACAATTGTCTCTACTGGGCCCATTGCATACTTCTATTGTAACAGTCAACACACTTTATCAAATACTTATTCCTTCCCATCCAAACTCCAAGTTTCATGGTATTAAGGGAAAGCATCTCCATCTAATGCTGGGAACCTGCATCTTCTAAGACAAAATATTCTTTCCTTTTGCTTTGAATTATATTATACTTATTGCAGCTACATTGCTTGTCCCATTACTGGCCAAACCCTCTTCTGTTCAAATCAGTGTCTATTCCTATCACCTAATATTGCACTAAACACACAGCAAGTGCTCAGTTTGCATTAGTTGAATCTCTCAGATTAGTCTGACAGTGGTAAGGAAGAACTGTTGTTAGGAAAACCAGCTTAGTGTCTGCAGAAGCATTACAGGTCTGAGGCCATGATGGCCTAGAAAGAAAGAAAAATTGGAAGAAGAAGAAAGGAAAAATAACAAAAGATATTTCAAAGCACTTGGTAACTGACCGGATATAGAGAATGAATAAAAGGAATGTGTAAAGGTTCTAAACTTAGGAGTTCATTTGAATGAGAATGGCATTGAAAGTGAGGTGACAGTGACTCACACCTGTAACCCCAGCACTTTGGGAGGCCAAGGTGGGCAGATCACGACGTCAGGAGATCGAGACCATCCTGGCTAACACGGTGAAACCCCATCTCTATTAAAAATATAAAAAATTACCCAGGCATGGTGGCAGGCGCCTGTAGTTTCAGCTACTCGGGAGGCTGAGGCAGGATAATTGTTTGAACCTGGGAGGTGGTGGTTGCAGTGAGCCAAGATTGTGCCACTGCACTCCAGCCTAGGTGACAGAGCAAGACTCCGTCTCAAAAAAAAAGAAAAAAAAAAAAAGAGGTGAAATTTAGGAGGGGAACTGGTGTGGCACCAGTATAATAATAAGTATATTAATAAAAATATAAACAAAGCATAAGCTTTCCCCTTGTATGACATTTTGAATGTACCGATAATAATCACAATAAATACAAAAACTGCATTGAGAGAGGAGCGATGTAGACAAGCAAATGAAACATCAGAGAAAAGAAACTCAGTATTAACTATGAAGGGAAAATCTAGAAGATATACAAGGAAAATGTCAGTAACTTAAAGCAGCAAAAGTATTATCATTGGTCCCTTTTAGCAACTGCAGTGGCTTAAAATATTCATTTTGGATTTGGAGTGGTGAATGTTCCAATTTGTAACCAGAGTTGTAAAAATGACTGTTTCAAGCAGCCAAACAAAAGTGGCATTCTATTTTAGCATTTAGCTGGTTTTGAAGGTGCCTATGAAACCCTCAGATCAGTATTTTCCTCCTCACACCCCAAAATAAGCATTCATTGCTTCTACCTATATTATGACAGTACTCACAATGCTTTAGACAGGTATCCTCAGAGACAATTGTTCCTTGCTCTAAAGATGAGCAGCTGTCATGTGTCATATGACAGTGTTTTGTTCAACAATGAACTGCATATACAATGATGGTCCCATAGACTGTAATACCATATTTTTACTGTACCTTTTCTATATTTAGATACACAAACACTTACTATTGTGTTACAGTTGCCTACAGTATTCAGTATAGTAACATGTGGTACAGGTTTATAACCAAGGGGCAACAGGCTGTATCATACAACCTAGGTGTGTAGTAGGCTATACCATCTAGGTTTGCATTAAGTATACTCCATGATGTTCACAAAATGATGAAATCACCTAACGACGCATTTCTCAAAACACATCACATTAAGTGATGCATGACTATGCTTACTATCCATCAGTTCTCAAGAAAATTATCAAGAAGAGCAGCCAACTGGATAGTTCAGGGAAGTGTTTGCTTTGATCTGTCTGCTGTAGTCTAAGAATGTGAGCAAAATTTATTGTTTTTTTAAAGGACATTTTCCCTAGGATGTGTCAGCCCACTCTATTGTCTCTCTTTGATAAATTATTTCCAGGCCTCACATCTTATCCCTTAATTGTTTCCTTTCACTACTTTCTCTTTCCAATAGACTGTTAGTTATTTGAGGGTAAGGACCAATGGTTTGTTATACTTTATACAGCTCATTTAACAAAAAACAGAATAATAATGAGTTCTTAATGTTCCCCCATGAAATTATTACTAGTCTATGATACAGATGCTCTTCATTACCGTGATATCTTCTTTTGAGTGACTAGGGAGAGCTTTCTTTCTAGGGTTTGTTTCCAAAATAGTTTTGGCAATATAAAACCAAATTTTATCTTTTTTTTTTGAGACAAGGTCTCACTCTGTCATCTGTCACCTAGGCTAGAGTGCAGTGGCGTAATCATAGCTCACTGCTGTCTTGGCACCAAGGCTCAAACAATCGTCCTGCCTCAGCCTCCTGAGTAGCCAGGACTACAGGTGCACACCACCACACCTGGCTAATGTTTTTATTTTTTGTAGAGACATGGTCTTGCTGTGTTGCCTAGGCTGGAGTGTAGTGGCATAATCAAATCTCACTGTAAACTAAAACTCCTGGGTTCAAGCAGTCTTCCCACAAGGCCTCCCAAAGTGCTAGGATTACAGGCATGAGCCTGTTTTAAATATTTAAAAAAAATTTTTTTAATAGTTAAAAAAAATTTCTTATGAACTGTCTTAATTTTATTTAAAAATAAGAGAAATGATACCTAATCTTCCTTGCTACATTTCAGGTATAGATGTTATACCTAAATTGACCCATTTAGGCTGAGCACAGTGGCTCATGCCTGTATTCCAGCACTTTAGGAGGCTGAAGTGGGCATACTGCTTGAGCTCAGGAGTTCGAGACCAGCCTGACCAACATGGTGAAACCCCATCTCTACAAAAATTACAAAAATTAGCTGGGCATGGTGGTGTGTGCCTGTAGTCCCAGCTTCTTGGGAGGCTGAAGTGGGAGGATGGCTTGAGCCCAGGAGGCAGAGGTTGCAGTGAGCCATGATCATGCCACTGCACTCCAGTGTGGGTGACAGAGCCAGATCCTATCTCAATAAATAAATAAATAGGCCGGGCGCGGTGGCTCAAGCCTGTAATGCCAGCACTTTGGGAGGCCGAGACGGGCGGATCACGAGGTCAGGAGATCGAGACCATCCTGGCTAACACGGTGAAACCCCGTCTCTACTAAAAAATACAAAAAGCTAGCCAGGCGAGGTGGCGGGTGCCTGTAGTCCCAGCTACTTCCCAGGCTGAGGCAGGAGAATGGCGTAAACCCAGGAGGCGGAGCTTGCAGTGAGCTGAGATCTGGCCACTGCACTCCAGCCCAGGCGACAGAGCGAGACTCCGTCTCAAAAAAAAAAAGATAAAAATAAAAAAATAAATAAATAAATTGACCCATTTAATCGTGACAATTTCTACAGGTAGGTATTACCATTATCCCAGATTTTGTATATGAGGAAACTAAGTTTAGAAAACATAAATAATTTGTAAACCCTAACAGAGGTTGAAAATGTTAAGTGTTAGATCTGGTACTTGTGTATACGCTGCATGATGCCAAAATCCAGGTATGAAACTACTAACCTAGGTACAGTTTTTTTTTTTCTTTTTTTTGAGATGGAGTTTCGCTCTTGTTGCCCAGGCTAGAGTGCAATGGCGTGATCTCAGCTTGCTGCAACCTCTGCCTCCTGGGTTCGAGCGATTCTCCTGCCTCAGCTTCCTGAGTAGCCGGGATTACAGGTGCCTGCCACCATGCCAATTTTTTTTTTTTTTTGAGACAGAGTTTCGCTCTTGTCACCCAGGCCAAAGCACAATGGGCTTGCCACAACCTCCGCCTCCTGGATTCAAACTATTCTCCTGCCTCAGCCTCCCCAGTAGCTGCGATTACAGGCATGTGCCACCACGCCCAGCTAATTTTGTATTTTTAGTAGAGATGGGGTTTCTTCATGTTGGTCAAGCTGGTCTTGAACTCCCGACCCGGGTAATCTGCCCACTTCAGCCTCCCAAAGTGGTGGAATTACAGGCATGAGCCACTGTGCCAGGCCTAATTTTTGTATTTTTAGTAGAGACAGAGTTTCACCATGTTGGCCAGGCTGGTCTTCAACTCCTGACCTCTGGTGGTCTATCTGTCTGCCTCGGCTTCCCAAAGTGCTGGGATTACAGGCGTGAGCCACCGTGCCTGGCTGGTATGGTTTTATCTCAAGGATAATATTAATTGTGTAACTCTCAGATTTCCTTCCTTACATTCGGTATCATAAATACAGGCCAAGAAAATTCACTGAGCTGCACACTTATGACTTGTATATTTTTGTTTTGGTTATGCTTCAAAAAAAGGTTTATGTTTAAAAACAAAAGTTGTGACTTCAAGCCAAATTTGCATGAAATTAGAAGACTTAAATGGCAAGCATATATGTATTAGTCATATTCCTGATTGCATGTTATGCCCTTATTCTTATTATACCTTTCTCATCTATTTTACTTTATATTATTTTCCATCTTTTGTGTATTTATTTTTGTGGACTGAAACTTAATGCCATTTGCAAATAAAGCAAAAAATAAATATTATGAATATATTTGATTTCACAATCCCCAACTGTAGGTAACATCTAACTATAGCAGTAATTACTCAAAATAGTAATAAAAATCACTCACATAATTCTAGATTATAGTCAAGCTTCTTGTAACTGAAGGAAAGTAAAGAACTGATCAGGTAGATTAGAGACACAGTCATCATATTTTGTTGATTCTTTCCTCAGACTGATCACTAACTCCTCACTCCTCTTCTTACATCACTGCCATAGTTCAGGTCTTTATTATCTATTGCCTCGGTTACTGAGATTAAATCTGAATACTGTTGAGTTTCTATTAGCAAGTTTTGAATGATATTTCTCAAACATCAGTGTAACGGGAATATTCTCACTTCCTTTTCACTTATATTTATACAATCCTTCCACAATGATAACTAATTTGAAATTTTCCCTTTGTTCAAATGGGAATAGTAAAAAAGGACTAATTACTGAATATTCCAGGTAGGACAATGTTCATTGCTATACTATAGGCAGTGAGAAAATAGTTTCTTTTCTCAAATGCTTCTAATGACTACCGGCAAGTAAAATTTTTCTATCTGTACAATAAATTCCTAAGCTATGTATCAGTTTGCTTCCTCACTTGTCTCATAAAAGTGCCCTTATCTTTCAACTTACCACTCACAACTACTTGGAAATCTTTGTCCCTCATTGACATATGTTCTTTTTCTAAAGAGGCTTTATTATACTACAGCCTTTCTCTCTATAAACCTTAATCTTGTTCTTCTTTTAGGTAACTTTCATGACACAATACTCTCCAAGTTCTCAAGCTTTTGTTTCAACTCTTAAGTAATATATACAGAATATATTCTTCTTGAAAAATTTTTGAAGATTTTAGATGTAATTACTTCTCAACTGCCTACCACTCAGCATTCAGTTTAAGTTTGATCCTTCCTGACTCTCCCTCCCTGTATTTTGTTTATTTATTTATATATTTATTTATTATTTTTTGAAACGGAGTCTTGTTGTGTTGCCCAGGCTGGAGTGCAGTGGTGCAATCTTGGCTCACTGCAACCTCCACCTCCCGAGTTCAAGCAATTCTCCTGCCTCAGCCTCCTGAGTAGCTGGGATTACAGGCACGCACCACCAAGCCCGGCTAATTTTTGCATTTTTAGTAGAGATGGGGTTTCACCATGTTGGCCAGGCTGGTCTTGAACTCCTGACCTCAAGTGATCCACCCGCCTTGGCCTCCCAATGTGCTGAGATTATAGGCATGAGCCACTGTGCCCGGCTCCTCCTGGCATTTTAAAAACAATACTTCTATATGTCTAGCCACAGAAAGTATAACGTAATTAAGTTTCTTATACATAAACTAAACATATTGTTTTGCAACTTCTTTCACTTATTGTTTCTGAGAGCAATTTATGTTGATGAATACAGATTTAATTCTTTTGATTTTTTTAAAAATTTTTTGAGCCCAAGTCTCGTTCTGTTGCCCAGGCTGGAGTGCAGTGGTGCGATCTCGGCTCACCGCAACCTTGGCCTCCCAGGTTCAAGCGATTCTCATGCTTCAGCCTCCCACCTCCCAAAGTGCTGGGATTACAGGTGTGAGATACGGCACCCGGACTAGTTCTTCTTTTAAAACTGTTATGTGGAAGTGGGCAAATTACTTAACTATTGATCTGTTTTCCACCATTGTTTTGCTGGTCTGTTCTTTGAGGCTTCACTAAATTGTATAAGGATAAGTATCTCTTTCAAAGCTAAGTCTCCAATTTTTTGCTATGTTTTTTCAAAAAGCCTGTCTTCTGTTTCTCAATGTTTTATTACCTCTCTATGTTAACAATCCCTAAATCCCAATCCCCACGGCCAAACTTAACCAAACTAAATCTCAATTCAAGGTACTCAGAAATACCTGTTCTGGGCTTCTTCCCTATCACTTGAAATGCATGAAGCCTACACTCGTGCACTGTCTAAACTTCAATAAGCCAAAAAATTTTTTTATGGAGAATGGCTTGAAGAACAGTAAACGTAGAGACAAGGAAGCATTTTAGTATGTGATTACTCTAACAGATCAAGACAGAATGACATGGGCCTGAAGAGAGACAACAATAATATGGATGGAGAGGGGAAACAGATTTGAGAGACTTTTCAAACAAAGAACTGATGGGCTTGGTGACCAATGTGGGGAAAGGGTCAAGATGACTCCAAGATATTTGGTTTGAGTAACTGGATATCTCTGAGTGTCATTCAGTAAAGCAGGGAATATTGGAGGGCATGATCATGAGTCTGGTCTTGAGCCAGAGGAGCCTGCATGACATCAAGGTGAGGATCCATGAGCTGGCTGAATATGAAGAAAAGATCTGATTACAGATGGTAAATGATAAATGAAAGCATGAGAGTGGAAGAAATTAACCTAAATTGGCAGAGAGTAGAAACAGACTTAGGAAGAAAGAAATAAAAAAAACGTATCAAACATAAATCCTTTACTTACCTTCTTCTCAACCTGGGTCTCCTTCCAAGCCTCTCCATTCTTATCAATGAGCCTCTCTTTGCTTAAATTTTTCCCACTCCTTTGGCTCCTATATTCAGTCACTGCATAGAGCAGTGGGTAAAACCATGGACTCTGGAGCCCTATTTCCTAGGATCAAAACCCTGCTCAACTACTTTCTGTGTAACCTCGAACCACTCTGCTTCAATGTTCCCACCTATCAACAGGAACTTATTTCATACGGTTGTTATGGAAAATAAATGATTTAATTTTTAAAGAGCTTAGAACAGTGTCTGGTATGTACCCTATAAGCATGTGTTAGATATACAAATAAAGCCTGTCAATTTTCTTTGTGAAATCCTTTATAGATGTCCTATTCTTATTCCCATTTAACACCAAACCAACTGAGCTGCCTAATATTTCATAGAGTACCACCTCATCACTGCACTAAATTGCTTTTTAAAAGGTCACTAATGACCTCTTCATAAAGAAATGAAATACTCTCCCCTCCCCCAAGTCTCCAGAAGCTCTGCATGAATTGATCCAGTGGTCTCTCCTCAAAATTCCCTTCTCTTGATTTCTGGGCCTTCTTGCTTGCTGTAACCCTACCTCTGTTTCTGCTACTCTGCTTACTACTACTAGCTCCAATTCCTCTTTCTGCTTCATAAATGTAAGCATTACCCCCCCCCCCAAATTTCCTTCTTTTTCAAAATTCTCTTCCTGATGCCAGCTATTCCCATGGCTTCCACTTCTATGCTGATAACTCAAACTTTTACCTCTAGCTACAATGGTTAGGCTGAGCTAAAGATTTGCATTTCCAACTCTATGCTGGACAGCTCTACGTGTCTATCGCATTAGACCTTTAATTCAACATGTCCAAAAAATGAATTCATAATCTACACTAAGCTCATGGCTTTATTTCTGATAATGGCATCACCATCCTTCAGCTCAGAGGTCTAAAACCTAAGAATTAGATTTGGTCCCTCTCGCTTCTTCAGCATTCAGTTAATTATGGAGTCTTGACATAATCATCTCTAGTATACTTGTCTTCTTACCAATGACACCATTTTAACTGTATTTCAGGAATTCTTTGCCTCTCACTAGGCTGATCCCATTGCCCCTTCAAAAGAATCTCCAATAAGAGTTCCTAGGTTTTAGCTAAAGAGTCTAAATGCAGTTAATAGAAAGTCCCTTCTCTATGGGCTTTCTACAGAACAAAATGATTTCCTGCAATGCAAATCTGACCATATCAATCTTCTGTTCAGAACTCTTCAAAAAACTACCCATCTCCTTTAGGATTACACCATTCACCATCTGGACCTCAGTCGACTTTCCCATTCTCATATTCATTCTGTGCATAGGAATCCCCCCATTTCCTCCTCTTCCCACACAAGTTATGCTCATTTCTCCACAGTATTGCAGCTGTTTTCCCTGAAAAACTCTTCAGCACTTTACTCTCTCCAAGTACAATTCAGACATCACTTTCTTTCTAAAGCCTTCTCAGCAACCGTCCCTTGAGCAATTAACACATATGTGACTGATACATACATATATATATACACACACATAGGAGTACTTATTTATTCAGATCTGGCTCCCAAACTTAATCCTGAAAACTGGAACAATATCTTGCGAATCTCCAGTGTCTGGCATAGCGCCAGTAATATAAAAGGTGCTGCGGCCAGTGGCCAAATAGGGGAAAACCCCAGCAAAAGGGTAACCTAGCACTCACAGCGACTCTCAAGTACTGGCACTGAATGCCTGGGCTTCAGCTGGCTCCTGAGGCTCGTTTTATTAGGGTCTCACAACTCTGGTACTTCTTGTAAGATGCCAGAGTCAGGCCCCCAAGCCAACTGCTGGGCCCTCAGCTGGGGTCCTAGGAGGCGGTCCCAGGGGCATCCTCAGGCTCCCCACTCCAGTCACAGGAAAGGGAAAGGGGCGGGGCGCAGCGTGGGCCGGGCCAAGGGCTCCTCAAGTCCCCAGGGGCCTAGGCCAGCCTCTCGGCTCCCATCCTAGTGCAGGTCCCGGCTGATCCAGGGCCCCAGGGGGGTTCCATTTTGAGAGACCCCGCACCCCAGCCCGGCGCTCCGGCCGTCTCCGCACTTACAGACCCGGGGGAAGGCCGCCGTCAGGATCCGGCACCGCCAGGAGCTCCGGCCCCTCGGGGCTCCGGGAAGGGGGAGGGGCAGGGAACCCGAGCCAAAGGGGGACCCAACGGAACCGGAAGGGCAGCCCTGGCCGGACAAAGACAACTTCCAGGTCCCATGGTCCTCTCCGCCAATCGGAAGGCTCGGAGGACAACGGGGCCCCGAGAGGGAATTTCTGCGTTGTGGGCGGGGCGCAGACGCAGGGCGCCGTACTCTCGGCGCTAGCTTCACTGCCTACTACCTCGAGGTGCGGTAGCCAGTTAGCGTCTGCGGCTCAGGCCCTGTGCTCCTCGCGGGGACCTGCTGCCCGGGACCCCCGTCTCAGCGGCTCTTCTGCAGCTGGGCCTAGACGCTCCGCTGCCTCCTTGGGCCTGAGGGGCTCCTCTGTACTTAAACTTTGGTAAGTCCTTCTCGCCTAGGGGTGTAGACTCGTCGCTCGCGAGCCCGAGGAGCAGAACGCTGTCCCCTCACTTCTGGATGTTTTTCAGGGATCTTGCCTGGGGGTTCTTCCGAGGGCAATCTCTTGCATTCCCATGGCTTCCGTTACCTACTTCATGCTGACCATTCACAACCCAGCCAGCTACATGGACGAGATCTCCAATTGATTGTTCTGATGTGAATCTCCAGTTCATCTCATCTCCTATCCAGACCGGAAAACTTGAGGATCCTTCTAGAGTTCTTTTCCTTGCCAATCCAGTTTACTAGTTTCTGCCCATTCTTTTCGTTTTTGGTGGTGGTGAGAGGCTTTTTATTGTGGTAAAAGATGCGTAATGTTTATTACTTTAATCATTTATAAAGTGTATAAAGCTCGATGGTCTTGAACTCTGGAGTTCAAGTGATCCGCCCTCCTCAGCCTCCCAAAGTGCTGAGATTACATGTGTAAGCCACTGCTCCCAGCCTTTCCCTCTTTTTAATGTAGTTATTTACAACTATAAATTTCCCTTTGATCACTGCTTTCACTACAGCTCATAAGTTTTGTATGTTGTTTTATTTTCATTCATTTCTATGTATTTTCGAATGTCCCTTTTGATTTCTTTTGTTTTTGTTTTTGTTTTTTGAGATGGGGTTTTGCTCTTGTTGCCCAGGCTGGAGTGCAATGGTGTGATCTCGGCTCACCGCAACCTCCGCCTCCTGGGTTCAAGCGATTCTCCTGCTCTCGCCTCCCAAGTAGCTGGGATTACAGGCATGCGCCACCACGCCGGGCTAATTTTATATTTAGAGATATGGAGACGGGGTTTCTCCATGTTGTTCAGGCTGGTCTCCAACTCCCGACCTCAGGTGATCCACCCGCCTTGGCCTCCCAAAGTGCTGGTATTACAGGTGTGAGCCACCGTGCCCGACCTTGATTTCTTCTTTGACCCAGTGGTTAAGAGTGTTGTTTAACTTTCAGATATTTGTGACCTTTCCAGTTATCCTTCTGTTATTAATTTCTAACTTCATCTGTGTGGTCCGAGAAGATGCTTTGTATGATAGCTATCTTGTAAAATATTCTGAAACTTGAATTGTGGCATACAGTCTGGTGAATTCCTCATGTACTTTAGAGAAGAATGTGTATTCTGCTCTTGCTGGGTGGAATGTTCTGTATATGTCTTTTAAGTATAGCTGGTTTATTATGACATTTAGTTCTCTATTTCCTCACTTATCTTCTATCTGATTCTTCTCCCCATTATTGAAAATGGGGTATTGTAGTCTCCCACTATTATTGTAGAACTGTTTATTCTTTTAATTCTGTCCATTTTTGCTTCATGTATTTTGAGAGTCTGTTCCTAGCTAGGTAAATGCGTACAATTTTTATATAATCTTGTTGTAATGAGATTTTTATTAATATATGATGTCTTTATCTCCTATAACATTTTTAAATTTTAAAATATTTTGTCTAATCGTAGTATAACTACATCAGTTCTTTTTCAGTAACTATTTGCATGTTATATCTTTTTTCATTAAATTATTATTATTATTTGAGAGGGAGTCTCACTGTGTCACCCAGGCTGGAATGCAGTGGTGCCATTTCAGCTCACTGCCACCTTCGCCTCCCGGGTTCAAGTGATTCTCCTGCCTCAGCTCCGGAGTAGCTGAGATTACAGGCGCCTGCCACCACGCCTGGCTACTTTTTGTAAATTATTATTATTTTCTGAGACAGAGTCTTGCTCTGTCGCCCAGGCTGAAGTGCAGTGGTGCAGTCTCGGCTCACTGCAACCTCCACTTCCTGGGTTCAAGCGATTCTCCTGCCTCAGCGTCCCGAGTAGCTGGGATTACAGGTGCACGCCACCATGCCCAGTTAATTTTTGTGGTTTTAGTAGAGATGGGGTTTCACCATATTGGCCAGGCTGGTCTCAAACTCCTGACCTTGTGATCTGCCCACCTCGGCCTCCCAAAGTGCTGGGATTACAGATGTGAGCCACTGCGTCCAGCCCTTTTTCCTTAAATTATTGAAATTTTTTTTTTTTTTTTTTTTGTAGAGACCAGGCCTTGCTATGTTCCTTAGGCTGGTCTTGAACTCCTGGCCTCAAGTTATCTTTGTTCTCCCTAAGTACTGGGACTGCATGTGTGAGCCACTGTACCTGGCTCTTTTTCTAACCTTTCATTTTCAAGCTATTTGTGTCTTTGGATGTCAAGTGATTCTCTTGTAGATAGTATTTAGTTGGATCATGTGGATTGTGTGTGTATTTTAAAAATTAATTTGCCCTTTCTTTTTAAAAAATAAATATAATTTTAGAGACAGGGTCTCACTGTGTCACCCAGGCTGGATTGTAGTGGCACAATCATAGCTCATTGAAGCCTTGAACTCCTGAGCTCAAGTGGTCCTCTCGCCTCAGCCTCCCAAAGTAGCTGGGACTACACGTGTGCAACACCACACTTGACCTGACCCGACCCTCCCTCCCCCTCCCCTC